>NW_028301600.1:36363636-36666666 GCF_987345545.1 Pholcus phalangioides | reverse complement strand
CTAGTGTAACAATAATCACAAGCTTAAACTAACCCAGTCGAGCTCGTAGGTGTGCCCATTCATTTGTGATTCGGTTATTTCATTTCTGTGTCTCATATTTGTGCAGACGAAAAAGATAAGCTCCTAGACTGTTCGTTTTGATGTTAAGCGTCTTGCACTGAAAGAATACGTGCTCTGAACACATGAACTTTATTTTTTAATCATTGTCTGCAGAATCTTAATTTTAGCTGAATTTTTCATCTGACTCACCTGACGTTCCGGCTGAAATTTAAGCTGGAAAATAAAGCTTAAAAATAAAGCTTTAAAATTAAATCATTTAAAACATTTCGGAAAGAGGTGTAGGTGCATCTCGAAAAAAATTCTGAAGTGGACATGAGTTAATCGGGCTCTAGTGAGAGTAATTCTGATGTGATAATTAGCGAGAAAATTCAGCTCACGGCGCGGCTGTTTTACATTAGCACATGCTTGCATATCAACGAAAATGTTGTTTTGCTCCATCTGTTTTCGTTAGCTGAGGCAGAAGACTTACGAAAAAAATCTTCGATAGACGAAAAATTCATAAACCGAGGCGTTCGTTAGCCCAGATATCACTATAATTAATGCATTCTTACTGTGAAGTAAAGCTCTATTCATTAAGAATCTATTTCCAAAGAAACGATAAATATTGTGTTTCTTGATTTTTATATATTAAAGATAGTTCCGATATGGATCTACGTTTTTAAAGTCATTCATCTACAACTGCAAATGAAGTTTATATAAATAAGAGAGAGATATAATATTCCTCGTGTTGTTTCTCTTCACATTTGAATTATGAAATATTTTTTCGCGACAAAGTATTTATTGTCATGATTACATTTTATATTACAAAATTACGATCAGAAATACTCATTGACGTTCTAAATAGCTTCATTTATAATGAGATTTAATTACTCTAATTCATTTGCAACTCATTTATTTTGCCCATTAGTATTTCTTAATGACCTTGTTTCATTAGCTCACTCTGTTGCTTTACAATGTTTCTGTTTTCTAATTTCAGCTTAGTTCGATATTCATAACCGTAATAGAGTGTTTGCATCAACCGCATGTTTTTAAAAATATTTTTAAAGTTCAAAATAGTTTGGCAAAAAATTTAAAACTAAAAACGTAATTATGCAACTCTCGTAAGTGATCTGTCGTAAATAAATAGTCAAATAAGAAATCGTTGATATTATTTTGAGTTTATTGCTGTGTTCTTTTCTTTTAACTGTTGAAATGTTCTAGTGAAAATACGTTTAATCCAGAAAACGTTTCAAAGGAAATTTTAATTTGCGGTACTATTAAGAGAATTTTGTATTCTTATTTTCAATCCAAAATCACAGCTGATATTATTTTCGGTTGAGATAAATCGCCAGCTAATTATTAAATAAATTAAGATATTTTCAAGAAAGACAGGCTGTAGTAAAATTTTGAATTCGGGAAGTATAAATTCGAAATTAGATATACAGTAAACCTCGTTAAGTCGTCACCCCGGTTAAGTTGTGTCATTTTCTTCCGCCCCATCTAGCTTTCATAGATAGCAATGTTATTAAAACCTCGTTTACTCGTCGCTAATTTTGGTTAACTCGTCACTATTAGAAAGTTTACAAGAGAAGAACAGGCTCCCTTTAATGGAAAAACTTGGTTAAAGGCATTGTTATACAAGCGTCTATAGTTAAAATACCCTATTTTAAAGTAGCCTACAGGCGAGACCAGTCATCAGAAAAGTGTGAAATTTTGTGGAGGACTTCATGAAGTGACGGGAATTTGTTTCAGAGAGCGAATAGTTGCGCACGTCGTCACCAGAAAGCGTTCCGCTTTGAATACCTGTAGTAAACATGTAAATTTATGTGATGTCACGCAGCAGCTATTACAACACCTAGAAACATTCGTGGAGATCTTGTTTCTCAATGTGTTTGCTGCTCACAATGACGATAATTTACGAGATCGCGCTTTCTTGGTCAAATTGTTTTACCAAAACAGCAATTCCGCAGTAACTGCTCCACGGAAATATCGGACTCGGAAGAGGATTCGAAAAGATCCAATGAATGTTAAAAACCTTCGGAATATGATAATTCGAAACCACAGGATCGTTGGTTGTTCGTTCTGGAAGAGAAAGAAAACCTTTCACACGCCTGTGTGAAAGGCGTGTCGCACAGGCGTTAGATAGGCCATGTTCAACTGTCCATAATATCATGCGGAGTATCCTCCGATAATATCCGTACAAACTGTCACTTGTGCAGCGGTTGCTTCTACATGATTATGATGCTCGACCTGGTTCTCACTGCAGTTTCTAGCTCAGCTCGCGCTATGGTCGATTCAGAATGGCCTTGGGATATCCTCTGGACAGACGAAGCACATTTTTACTTGGATGGTGCAGTCAATACTCACAACTGCCGAATTTGGAAACCACAAAATCCGCACGCTATCTTAGATATTTCGTTGCATTCACCAAAAGTGGCGGTATGGTGTGGATTTATTGCATCATTTATTCTCGGACCCTACTTCTACGAGAAATTACGTTCTACAGGTCCAGTGACATGTTCGATCACCGGGAAGCGATATGCATTGCTGTTACAAAACGACATTGTTCCGGCTCTGCAATCACGTAACTGTCTTGAAGACACAATCTTTATGCAAGACGGAGCTCTTCCACACATTGCAGTGTGTGTTAACAATGTTCTTAAAACACATTTTACAGAAGAACGTGTCATCAGCCGGCACTTCCCTAATCTATCGCCTCCTCGATCCCCGGACCTTAATTCATGCGATTTTTTTCTTTGGGGGCATTTGGAACGTCTGGTGTGTCGTGACAATCCAAGAACTTTACCTGAATTTAATGGCCGCATTTCACGTCATGTGCTGGACATTTCCCCGCACACACTTAGGTCAGTTGTGAAACACGCCATCTTGTGATCTCACATGGTATCTGAAAATGATGGTCATCATGTGGAGCATGTTTTGTTGAGTAACAATTGTAAAAGTGTTTAACAATTGTTAAAATTGTAAACGTTTGTCTAAATGTGTCATTTCTTAATAAAACGCCCACTAGTGGTCACATGTGCAACTAATGTTTCCCCCTTGGAACAAATTACCATCACTTCATGAAGTCCTCCACAAAATTTCACTATTTTCTGATGACTGGTTTCGCCTGTGGGCTACTTTAAAATACGCTCTTTTAATTACGGATGCCTCGTATGTTTCAAAGTGATCATGAAACCATTGTGTATCAAAAAAGAAATGCTTGCGTGACTAATGCGATACAAAGGAAGTTCATTTGCTGACTAAAAAACTAAAGTTCTTGAAGCGTTAGGGACTGTTCAAGTTGGACCTTATTTCTGCATGAGCAAGGGAGATATTTTCCAAGAGTCTCAACTTTTTTGGGAGCTTCAAATTTGAGCAAAATATATTTGTTGACAAAACAGACTTTTTTCCCAAGTGAAGGAGGCCTAATCTGTGCTCTACCCCGCCCATTGCCCCTTCAAGACGATATCTGTCCCTACATTCGGTATTGCCTTCGATATTATGTACCGTGTACTACTGCTGAAGAATTTAAAGCTCAAAAATTAAATTAATGAATTAATTTTCATTAACGTGTTGTGGAATTAATGTGTATTAATGAGCTGGAGATAAAGTTGACTATTTTAACGATTGCTGTGATCCGTCTAAATTAAAAAAAGAATGTTATAAAAATTGTTATAAAAATCAAATGCACCTGTGTATTGAACCATAATAAATTAAATACCATAAAACTAAAAGAAAAAGTTAAAAAAAAATCCGTTTTTTTCTATTGTAATTTATAAAAATTTGTTTTTATTGAATATTTAGTTGCATTTGAACAAATGCTATGATATTTAAAATTTATACGATTTATACAGCATCGCACTTGAAACTTACAACACTTCGATTAACTCGTCAATCCAAATCGGCCGTCACATTTTCTCGAAAACTTTAGTGACGATTCATACAGGTTTTACTGTATATATTTTGTCTATAGATATTTATGTCATGTATGCATCAGTTGCAATAGCACTTGAGCATGAATTGACCGTTGAACCTCCTCAGATATCTTTACTACGAATTTCTATTTCATATTCTCGGATATAGAAGATAAGAGCATTTAGTCTCCTAGGCGCGATAAGGCAAAATTTCTGATACGAGCCAATGGAAGTTTTGTTGAGTGCAAAAGATGAACGCTCACAAAATTATTACAGTATTTGTGACTTTCTGTTTATTGCACAAGTCCCTTAAAATTGAATAATTTTCTCGGAGATTGGATCTGTTTCAGCGGGTATAAAATGTATCTATTGCAGGATATCAAAGGAGATATAAGAAAAAAAGTCTGTTTTTATGCAAAAGCATCCAGAGTAATACACTCGAGAGTAATTATACGAACGCTTGTGATATACGTGTAGTCATTTTTCTTATTTGTACTACATCAAAACGGAAAAAAATTCCAATTATTATTATTATTATTATTTTAACAACGCTATCCGCAAAATGCTAGATCTCCTAGATAATGAGGGCTTTATTCAGCATGTTTATGCATTCGAAAAACAAAGGAAAAAGGCACAAAAACCATTTGATCTCCTGAAGTATAGCAGTGACTTCATTTAATTCATTCCAAATCTAGAGGCTTTTCCGGTGCTCGAAAGAGAAAGCACACTCAGTTTCCTTTCTTTTTTTTTTCATTTATTTAAATAACCATCCTTTTGTATTTCCCTCAGAAACAAATTAATAACTGTTTCGTCCCATTCTCCTCCGACATTTTGTCTACTGGGATTTAACTAAATAGCGGCAAAAGAATGCAAAAGCATCTTCTCATTTGAAATCATATACTAAATAAATTCTATGTCAGTTGTAGAGGCGAAGAGTTTTTAGGAGGCCAGTGGTAAGGGAGCTATGCCAGAGTCTTTTTTGGTTTAATATCCTCTATTGCCCATTTGTTTTAGTTTTTGTTTTTTTCCTTATTTTTCTTTCATATCTCTATGATTTACGTTCTTGTTTTTTTCAGCATTTAAGATAGAAAAACTGTTATATACATTCGAGAATAATACTTCTACTGCTCATTTGAGGCTATTTTTTTGGAATCAATTGAAAATAATTTTTTTCAATAGGATTAATTTACGATTTTATTTCTTTTGTTTTGTTGTTAACATAATGTTGTTTTAACTAGGGTCACCAATTCGGGAATTCTAATTGACGAGCGGTTTCAGTTTTCTGAACATTGTTGAGTGGTGACGAAAAAATCGAATACAATGCTCGGTTTCATTCTTAAAAAAGGTCTATTCACGTTCTCCTAAAATCATTCTTCTGTTTTTTTAGGCTTAGGTTTGTCCTGGACAGTAACGTTCTGGAGACCGTACCTACAGAAGGACGAAGACTTGGTTAAGGGGGTTGCAGCGCAGAGCTACGCGTGCTGTTGTTGGCACACAAGCCTTAAACTATGAAGAAAGACTTGATTTCTTGAATATGTTTACATACATTGGAAGAACGCAGGTGTCGGGGATATGATCAAAGTGTTAAACATTTTCAACAGGATGGATAGGGTGGACCATGAATAAGTAATACACCGTCAATCAACTGCTTCGACAAGGAGACACCAGTATCGTTTAGTAAAGGACAATGCCAAGTTGTGGTGTTGCAGGAGTTTTTTTTATAGGGTTGTGTGTGTTAATAAATGGAATAGCTTCCCTCCGGGAGTGATGAATTCTAACACAATTGACTCGTTTAAAAAAGATTATGATAAAAATAGTGGGAGAAAAATCGAGAAGCTACCGGTGCTTAGATAAGACAACCATGATCTTTGTTATGGTCAGCGTATTATATAGTATTCATTATTAGATTTTTTTTGTTTAGAGTCGATACTTGGTGTAACGATTCTCCTTCTTTCTGTTGGAAACGGGTGTTATATTGGGACGGTCGTTAAATATCGGAAGTTCAACATATATGATAGTCGTTCTTTGAAAAAATTTGGGACTTATCCGGCCAGTCGTTGTAATGGGATGGTCATTATAACCTGCGATTATTCTAACGACCTGGGCAATTTGCCTTTTCTGGCATTTGGGTGTGTATTATTTATGTTTGATAATTGGATACACACAGACGAAAAAACTTCCAAATTTTTGCGTAAATTGCTTTTATTTTGGATTGTATTTAAGTTATGTTTGACATCCACATTTTTTATGGGCGCCATTTTTCAGCCAACTTTTTCAGCAATTTGCCTGTTGTAGCCTTGTACTGTATGCTGTGCATTTGTATTGTATTTTTGTCAGTTAATCCTCCATCTACCGATGGTACTTTAACGCATCGCAAGCGGGAGATTGAGATCTTGCTTGGTGCACGTCTGACTTGAGTTTAAAACTCTCTCTTCAGCTGCAGAAATTTGTCGAATATGGACTCCTTTGTCTCATATTTAAAATAAGCGAAAAGAAATAGCGATCGGATTTCAGGTATAGTTTTTCCTCCTTTCCTTTTTGTTTAATTCAAGTTAAAGAAGGGGTTGTTAAAGTTTGGGTTGCTACGATTTACCAGATGTTTCAAATATCCGCAAAGCCAAAAATCGCATGGACTCGGGTAAGCTACTGCAGAATCAGCGTTTTGGCGAAATATTTTTACCAGGAAAGCGTGATCTTGTAAACTTAAGGTCACGTGAATAGCAAGTATATTGAAAACAAGATTTCTACAAATGTTACCGGGTTTTACACCAGCTGCTGCATGACGTCGACCAAAATGTAAATGTATATACTATTGGTTTTCATAGTAATACGCCCTCTGGTGGTAATATTTCTTACTATTGTTTCATTAAAAGTAATTCCCATCCCTTTAATAAGTCATCTACAAAATTTCACAATTTTTTGATGATTGATTTCGGATGTAGGCAGCTTTGAAATAGGACTCTTTAATCATGGATACCCTGTAGATGAGAGAGAGTTAAAAAATCCCTAAAGAAATGAGGGTGTATGCATGAAATAATTCTGTCCGGAACAGAGTTGCAATATTCCGCCAGTGTTGCGCCTACAAGAAACGATAAAACACTTTAACAGTAGAGCTGAAATTCAGCCACATAAGAATACCAGGTTGGGTAATTTATTATGCACTGACTCATTCTTTAAAAAGTTGTGTTTTTTAAACATTTTTGTCTTAAATTAGAACTAAAATGACCTAAAAATCAGTTAAATAATTATTATTATCATTTTATTTATATTTATTTCCTTTAATTATACTTTTCCCAATTCGGTATATGAAGGGTTCTTTTTGGTCAGATCTTTAATGAACGATTTCTTTAAGAGATTAGAATACCAATTTGAGATCTTAATGAATATCATTAATTTAATTAATACAGTATAACTATATTTAAGATATGAAAACTCTGTCTGCATTAGCGTCATTCCAAAAAACTCCACGACCATTCAATATACCACGTTCCATATAAGTAGCTGTCTCATAATCGAAGGAAAAGTTATAGTAGCTATAATCATATCGGATGAAAAATAAGACCATGGAAATTCACAATATACATCACAAGTATATATATATATATTAAAACAAATGATTTCGATTCCATTTTAAGTAAGGGATTTAAAAGTTCCACGCAGAGCCGAAGTGAATCGATGAATCGGCGAACCACGGACTTGAGAAGAGCGCCTGTTGGTGATGACAGGTTCATTTGTAACTATCAGAACCAAATGTTGGTATTTTTAATCTAAGAACTTTGAAAAACGAAAACAGATGCTTTGCTGGATAATCACGGGACGTGATTCAAAGTTCTGGTGAGTTGAGAATTTCAGAATCTTTTCAGAATATGTGCTGAGGTGAAAATTGAAATCAAACTCCGTGTCTTCCTCTTGTTAAACAATTATACTTCTTCGCCACTGCATGTACGGGAATAAAAGTTCATGTGACAATATTTCTATTCTGGGAAGTATACAAAATATTGGCCATAGAACACATTTGATATATTTTTTAATAGTTTCTTTTGTCCAACCATACGTGATATCCTAAATTGTTTGAACAGCGCGGATATCTCTGTAATCATCAACTTTAGAGGAATATACTTTTAATTATACAAAAAATTTTCAAACGGCGTGCAGCTACTTAAAATTAATGCAGTTACAATTAAGCAGTTATTTTAATTAAATCTTAACATTTTTTTCAGGGGTCGTATTGGTGAAAAAATAAATTAACTTTATATGTAGTACCCTTACGCTTAAAATCCCTGTCTCTTCTGAGACCAACAAAAAAAAAAAAAAACTTCCATGTTTCTAAGTGGAATGTTTTAGCGAATATTGTGTGTGTGTGTATATGTGTGTGTGTGTGTGTGAAGCGGATAATAACAGCATAAACGAGGGAAAAAGTCGTTTTCATTAGTTTATGTTGTTTTTACTCAAATTTTCTCCGATTGTTGAATTCAAATGTTTCAGTGAATATTTCACTTAAAAACGTCGATTGCTCTTGTTGGCCTCAGAAGAGACAGGACAACTACTTTCTAATTTGATTTATGAGCACACAGGGACTATAAAAAATTAATTTCTTTATCTATACGACCCCTCAAACAAATTTTAGATTTTAATTAATTGCACGTCATTTGAAAACTTGCAGAGATATCTGCTGTGAAATAGCCTGTATTGCTCACGTGAAATTTTATATATAGGGAAAAATACCAAAAATATAATTGAGATTGTAAAAAATTAAATATGTGTTGATTTCATTACTCTGTTGTCACTTTTTCTTATGTAAATCTAGGTATTAAACTTTGTTTTGAATTTAAATAATTATTTTTTTTGCCCGTTATTATTATTTTTATTATTAATTATTTTTTTTTATTTAGCACTTATTTTGCCCCTATGGAGAACTTTTGGATATAACATAGAATTCCTAAATTGAGTAGAATAAACATTTTTTTTTCATTCCACGAACTGTCTTCTTCAATCAAAGTGAGTCTAAACTGTATATGGTCGCTGCATGTATATAGGGTATGGCCTGAGACATACTCAGAGGGGTGGTATCAAAAAGAACAAAAAATGTCATATAACATGGTATCGCAAACCACGTTTAGCCGGTGAAAATCGCAAAAATGCTTATGAAATGTTTGACGTCGAGTGGGACAAAAAGGCCTATAATATAAAAAAAAACATTTATTCGACAGCATGATTACAACACTAACTGTGGTGTACAGAATAAAGTGGAATAATACGTACAAAAAAAGTAAAATAAATAAATACAACAACCATTTACAATACAGCCTGCGTAGCACAGTTCAATGTCAGGAAGTAGTCGAAGAGAAATGATTACAGTAGATTTTGTACTTATTGTTGTACTTTATTTTGTGCACCACACACTGTGCTGTAATCATGCTGCCAAATAAATGTTTTTTTTACTTATTATTCATCATTTTGTCCCACTCGACGTCACACCTTTCATAGTTATATTGCGATTTTCACCGACTAAACATGATTTGATATACCATGTTTTATGTCAATTTTTGTTCCTCTTGATGCCTAATATCACCCCTCTGAGTTTGTCGCCACTTCAAGGCAACACCCTGTAGATTATTTGATAGGAAAATATTTAAATCTGAATAGGTTCAATGATATATGAGATTCTTTATGCGTCTCTATCTATTGTTTATCTCTTTTCTTTCTTCTGATATCTTTCAATTAACTTCATATTTTTAATGCACGTTCCATGACCTGTGTAAACTATATGAATAAGAAACAAGTGGGTTTATTTGTAAATAAATGCACCCTGTGATCGTACAAAAATGACTGAAAAAGAGCGAACGATCCCAGACTTTTCCTATAGTTTCCTGGGTTTTTTGCCTGTAGTTTGTATTTAAATAAATAAATATCATTAGATAGCTTCAGACCTAAATAAAAATGGGGAAAATTAATTTGTTTTATTACAACTTAATGATCAAATTTTGAAGGGGAAATCTTAATGAAAAGCTTCATTAGTAAATAAAGATTTAAAAAATCTACTTCCCATAGTAGTGTTTTAAATAAAGTAACACATATGTTGTCAGTGTTTGAGATTTCCGTTTAAAATGTTGATAATATCAGAAATGTGATGCACATTGGTTATTTAAATGAAATAAACATTGGATTCCCCTATTTAGCCAAATACGATGCTGCGAGTGTCAGGATATCGAATGACATCGTTTCGAATAAGGGAGATACTTACCCTCATAAGTCTTATGTAATCGTAGTGAATGTCAAGCGTCTGCAGGAAGGATAACACATACAGCCGTGAGGAAATGTGCCCATAGAGGGAATTAATCACACTTAATATGACACTCGAAACATCAATATCGTATCACAGAACATCGTGGCTTTTTTCTATTACCGATCGTTATTAGGTGAATTTTTTCCGATTTGATGTGAATTTTTGGACACAGAAATAAATGTTGTTGCTCGGTAAGGGTACGTCTGATCAATTGTAAATAAATACGATTTTATGATAATTAAATGTAGATAGAAGTATTTTATGAGAAAATTTAATATATATATTAAACCTGGATTTGGAATTTATCATTTTATTGAACATTTATGAATTTCCAATGCATGATATATATATTTCTGTAGTCTCGTTGTAATATCTGCAAATCGAAAGCCAGCAATCGATCAAGCAACCCATACACAGGGTATCCTATATGTCCTAATTCGGTCTTTATCTCATCAACAAATTCGTCGTAGAGGTATGATTTAAAAAATGCTCAAAATGTATTCAGAAATAATCCGGTACCAGTTTTGGGAGGGAGGGGGGGGGTGGGTGGGAATACAGCGTATCAAAAATTAAGAATATAAATTTTATACGGTTCTCCGTCGTCTCTAATTTCCAATTAGAATGTTGTTGCTCTGTGAACTCAGAAGAGACACAGTAACAACATTTTGATTTCCAATCAAAATACTGTTACCATGTCTATTAGAGAAGGGGGAATTGTATAATTCGAGTAAAACCTTAAAATGCAAATTTTCAGCTACGTAGGCTACAACCAAACCAAATTTAAACTAAAAATGGAAAGGGTGTGCTTTCAGAAGCTGTATTATTATTATCTATTCTACTCTATATTACGTATTACATTACCTCAACAGGTGTTGCTAGTGAGCACTTATTACAACTTCGCCTGTCCAATATGCAGGAGAAACTCTCTCAGAGTTTGAAATCCATCAAAACTTGTGCAAGTGTGTTCTTTCAGTTAACGCATTTAAAATGATGGTCGTCTGATTGAAGTAAAGGACCGCAAGCAGTTTGGCCCTGTAGATGACAAAAACCTATAGGCACAGGAGATAATTACAAAAATTACACGAGATATTTAATACCATACATTATTGCAGGAAAAGATCCATCCGCTTGTATCCATACAAAGTACTGAATATAAGTGGATTGTTTTAGTTAGCAAATTTTCTCCCACTGTAACTCATATTTCTCTTCATAACAAGCATTTAGAAGACATACAAACCTATCTATACCCCCCCCCAACGGTACATTTTGAAACAATTATATTTCATGGAATCCTTGTTCTCATGTCTATATTAGTTTCCATACGGAATTGTATGTCATTTCCGGTTGTTTTGGACTTTTCTGTAGATGTTTATCAGCTAAATGCAAGGAAATTCATTTCATATAAAATATAAAGCTTTTTACGATCACGGGTGTAATATTACGTCTAAACATCAGTGGAATAAATTCAAACAAAAAAAAAAGTTCTCTTTTTTTTCTTTCCTCTCCCTTCACCATCACAAAGCTTTATAGTAACCCTATCTCTACGGAAGTCGTTCTTTCTTTGCCTCCTTTCTTTCTATGATCCCGTTAATGATTTTTTGAAACATATATATAATGTATATTTCTACTATACATGTAACGAGCGAAAGATAGCACGTAGGGTGAGGGTGAAAAGAAAACTCTAAAAAAATTATCTTATCTATTTATACTTTTTCCTTTTATGTATTTTTTCTTTCCCCGTTTCTTTTTCTAACGTGTGGTTAGTTTAGCACAAGGTTACCAGGTTTATCACCGATTCGTCAAATAAAGATAACCCAAATTTTTTGTCAAAAGCTTGTACGCGAAGTGATTAATAAATCAAACTACAAAACAATATTAGAATAATACCCGTTGGTTATTGAAATTGCACCTATTCAAAACAATTTTCCCAAATACCAAATGCATTCATGCAAACACCGACTCCTGAACCCACAAATATAATATCAATGAAAATTGTGAAGAAAATACCTCCGTAATTATTTTGCTAAACATTCGAAATTTTCGATTATTAAAAACGGAAAGAAATAGTTTTATCCATAAAACTCGCTTTTCATTTGAAATAGTTCAAACTAATTTTTCTTAAAGTAACTACCAACTGTCACCTTTAGGTTTAAATTTTTATGCGAATCTAAACACTCAGTCGCATCTACGTATAAGCAGTTATTTATTCAGAAAAGTGAGAAAGGGTTTTATAATTCGTGTGCGCATTACTGAAGTAGAGTCGTTTTTAACGCTCGAAAGTGTAAACAATTTAAATTCTGTCTCCATGATGAGACGTTCTTGAATTATAAAGAGCCGATTAGATATTTAGACCACCTCGTATCATGCGCCATTTATTAAGTTGAGATTATTACTCTTATCTCTTTCTCACTCTCGTCGCTTCTTTAATGTTCGTGTTTTAGTTTTGCGCTGCATCAGCGTTTATAATTGCACCTCCCGAAGCAAACTAACTAATTTCGACTCTCTTCGAAGACATTACTTTGTGATCGCCACCATTCAACTCAATCATCTCTCCTCTTCTCCTTCGAAGAATTTGAAAAGCGTATACTATGTGTGCAGCGTCATCCTAATCAAAGATAATTTTCTATTAATCTAAAATTCCGTCTTTTGAGGTAGCAGTATTACTATAGATTTCCTGAAATCAAAAGGGGAAGCTACTTCTGCTTTGCTGCAAGGGACTTGTTAAAAGGTCAGGCAGACACCTACTGAAAAGGAAAGACTTAAACAGAAATCATACGTTACATCGAGCTTATCGCAACTGGCATCAAGAGCGGGGCGAGAGGAAAAATTTGTCTCCGGTTTTAGTCAGAGTGTGTTGGAAATTAGCGTGAATAAATGAACGCCAAAGGATTCGCTTGATCAAGGTTGTAATTCAAGAATCATCACCCAATGACAATTTCCTGTATCCTGCACTCAGGTGTTGTGTAATTACTGCTAACAACAAGCACTTTCACGCTCGGTGAATGGAAATGGATGCTCAGCATCCTACTAGTTGTATTAGCCTGGGCTGTTCCTTGTGTGTGTGAGGATACTTTTACAACCGCAATTTCTCTTTCTATACTTCAGAGGTTTGTTAGTCTCTCTGGAATAACAATTGCTCGGAATATACTAACTCAAACATGGCCGTACCTTTCTAAACGACAAGATCAACTGTGCGAATTAGTTTCAAGTGGCAGAAGTATAAATTATTTCAAAAGGAATGCTTTCCAGTTACTAAGGCATGAATACATTGGTTTGTTTTGCCACGAAGATCTACTTTTTAATATCATCTTGTACGGTAAAACCTCTCTTTTACGGACACCGATGGGACGAAAAAATTCGTCCATAAAAAAGGGGTGACCGTTAATCAGGGGTTTGAAATACATACGTTTATTATACGGGGGGAATTATAATTTCCCCGTAAAAGAGCGATGTTTTTTAAGAGGGGTATTACAGTATTATTATACCATATGTGCAGATGTAACTGTG
Source organism: Pholcus phalangioides (assembly GCF_987345545.1). Taxonomy (NCBI): domain Eukaryota; kingdom Metazoa; phylum Arthropoda; class Arachnida; order Araneae; family Pholcidae; genus Pholcus; species Pholcus phalangioides. The sequence continues at coordinate 36,652,920 of NW_028301600.1, read as the reverse complement.
CATGACGTCAGCTGATGAGCGCGCCTTTCTCAAAGAGACCATAAGCTGGGAAAGCATACCATTTTTCAAAGTATCCATCACATTAACGTCGGAATCGGCTAACCTTAACTCTTTTCATCTTTTTCAAAAGAAAAGAGGAAGCGACAATCGGGAATCTCAGAATGACGTTTCTTGACTAGAGTGGTGTTTTTAGTGAAATTAGGCAAGGTGGGTCCTACACCAAGGCGCATATGGATGAGCTTAACCGTAGAAATACACAACAGCCACCCTCAACATTCTAGAATATTTTTTTCTTTGTATCAGGATGAAGAAAATACAATAGAGTACGATACAGGAGTTAATGGCAACCATTTTTAATGAGATTTTTCCATATTTTTCTTCATTTTATATTTTATTTTTCTGATTTTTTCTTAATTTATTTTTTTTCAGCCATCTTGTTCGGCGATTTGTCTGTGGTGGCTTCAGATTTTTCTAGTTGTGTTAGACTGACCATTGGAATTGACTCCATGCTCAGTAAACTTAGCATGGAAACCTTCGACAAATGCGCAATCCAAATGCGTATATCCTTTGATAGCATACGAATGTAACGTCACCCACAATGCACGATGCAAAGCACCATAATAGTCTTTTGCAAAATGTGCACTGCATTTTCTTTCAACCATCAACACTTTGCATTTGACCTTACCTAATAATTTCAATCATATTTTTATCATTAATTTATGTTGGCAAATTTGTTGTTTTAGTCTATAATTAAAATTTTATACCACGATCGTTTTGATAAATTTCGCAACATAGAGGCCATTCAAGTATTTCGTTAGCATCAAGGAGGGGTGGGTTCCGATTTGCTGACTTTTGATGGCAAGGGAGAATTTGGTTGATGCTTACGTCATGAATAACCCTTTATAAAAATATGAAATATTCTTAATGGTATCTTACTCGGTTTGCCAAAAACGAGAAAACCCTTTCGCTAGTTTGTGGGCACCTGAACTAACATTCTTCTTATCGTAAAGTTCCCTACAGAGTCATTTTAGTGATCTCTAAATGTTTCGCGGATCCAAGTGATCGGCAAATGTGTCCAGGTTGCTTAAGTGCTATAGAACTGTGCCGCGCGTCACTCAAGCCATCCGTAATTATGCCGCGGATCACTTAAGTAATCTTTTAACGTGCCGTGGGTAACTTAAGTGACGTAGAACTGCACCGGGGGCCGCTTTATTGCTCTAAAACTGTGCTACATGCCACTCAAGGGATCTCTAAATGTGCCACAGATCGCTTAAGGGCGGTATTTACCGACATGGTTTAAACCTATAGTTACAATTTTTGGATAAGAAATCAACATAGATTGGTTAAAACCCTGAATTTAACCAATCCGTGTCGATCTCTTATCAAAAAATTGTGACTATAGCTTAAACCATGTCGGTGAATACCGCCCTAAGTGTTCTAGAACTATGTCACTTAAGTGATCTGAAAATGTTCCACGGGCTGCTTAAATGCTCTGAAAATCTGCCATGGGTCCCCCCTAGGCGATCTGTAAATATCCCGCTTCAGTTCATTTTTGCAAAATTAGGTTAGAGATGGCATGCTACAAAAATGGATAAAAATTTGCTGACGTAATACTTGAACGGCCCCATATCATTTTATGATATTTTTATTTGATCGAAGTATAAAATGCACATAAACAGATACACGTATTGTGTTGTCGTTGCATTTATTTGATATTCGTTACACGATATGTATACTCACGTTCTCTTTCTCTTATTTTATACACTAACTCGCTACCGTAAATGACACTCTGTATTTTTTTAGATCCGTACGGATTTGATTTAAAATAAAATAAAAAGTATATATCAAGTAAAAAAGAGGGGGAAAAATCTATGATTTATAAAGGGAAAAGTTTTAGTTAGGACCGCCACCAGGTCGATAGATGCATCGCATATTTCAGTATCGAATCTCCCTGTGACCGGCGTTAACTCGGAAATACCCAGAAACTTTGCAAAACTTTTCGGAATTCGCCAGCAACACATATCATTCTTCTTCCTTCTTCCACCCCAACTTCTTCTTTACCTTTTCTCTTGATGAAATGCGTTAATCAGGACGGTGTATTAAAGAAAAGGTGAAAAGAACTTTGGAAGGGGAGAGCGAAAATCGGTTTTGGTTAAAATTAGAGCTTCACAGAAGCTTAGAGGATGTCGGAATAAATCGGTATCCATATGCAAAGCGGGAAAAATTCTGGGTGTAATTTTAGAGAAAATTGAGAAGCGGGAAAAAAATATATGTATTAAGAGTAAAAAAAAAAAGAAACGTCGACATTGCGACACACTCGAGGAAAGCTATTAAAGAATTCGTTTTTACTTTTCATTTTAAAAAAGAAAGAAGAAAAACCATACGAGTGTGGAATGTTTTGACGGGTTTCTTGAAGAAATTACTTTAGTCGAAATTTAAATTACTTCCAACGTCTCGTGGTCGTATGAATGCAATTAATTATACGGACACTCGGGGGTACTGAAAAATGTATTCATTCATTTTCATATGCAGGGCATGGGGTTGGCTGTTTAGGAAAACTGCTGCTATCGCATAATAGCGTTCGGCAGATTATGTTTTAACCACATAAATGCTTATACCGGGAATAGGTCACGAAACATCTACCCGCATTTTGAGATTAACTACACTTTAATTGTGAGTTCTTGGGATATTAGTGGCAAACATGGGGAGAGAAATTGGACACCAACCAACTACCTCTAGCGAAGCATTTAGGGATTACTTTCTCACAGATTCACTATACCAATGTTCAATTTTATTTGTTCATTTGACACTTATCTGTCTGTTCTAAAATTAATTCCCATGATCTGTTATTTCAAAGTTGATAATGAAAAATAATCAAATTATCCTGTCTCTCACCAACAACAAATACTAAATATTATATAGTAATTCCAAATTGAAATTCCAAACCGAAAACTATGTTTTGAATCAGCTTCAACTTGGATATTGGTGTATACAGGGTTCCACATAATACATAATGTTCCTGCCCATTCATTTTTTGTTCTAAAGTACAGGATTCCTACTATAGAAGTTGGGTTAATCAGCAGTATACAGTAATAGACATACTCGATCTAATGAAAAGACAGGCAAGATTAACTTCGAATAGCCCCAAAAATATATATATATATATAGCTGGGAAAAATATAAATTTTCTTCGCACTTCGGAGAGTTTCTCCATCAGTAGCGGGAGGATGATATGTCTTTGAGCAGAGATGGATTAATAATCAAATATTAGTCAACGGTTTTATCTGCACACCGTTCTTCTGAATTACTTGGAAAGATTTCTCACACCTACCCTCAACCACACAAAGCATTGCCTTGGAGAAACACTCAAAAAATCGTTGTTGCGCATTTGTACTTGTGAAACCTCGCCATCTTCAGTGCGATATTCATTTTCATGAGTAAGAGGATTTGGAATTTGGCTATAGTTTCTTCATCACCAAAAAAAATTTATCGCTGAGGAAGCCGACGTTGGTTAACAGCGTTCTGAATAAACGGGGTCACATAATCTAATTTACATATAGTGCACTTGCGAGACTCGATTATGTCTCAAGTGAAGATTGGTGTTTAAGAGGCTGTGGTTTTGAGTTTTTTCTCGTTATTTTAGTGCACTGGTTCTAGTGAAAGGAACCAATCACATTGAGGCTTACATTGATATCTCAGAAAATTCTGGCTCTGCTTACATTATGGTCACAGCTTTGTGAGATTCCATGCTTATTATTACGCGATTAGCCACCTTTCGATACAACAGTGACCATACAGGACTGCTTTGGCGATAATGTTGAAGATTCGGTATGAGTTATCTATAGTGATGATCTCTGTCCCACAGAGCATTTGTTCAACAAACGGAAATCTCAGAGGAGAGCAAAGCCGTGTAATTTGAAATTAATCTCAAAACTCATCACAGATTCACATTGGAAGTAAAGTCGTTTATTGGCAAAGTATTAAAAATAATGAGATTTAGTACGAAAAACTAAAAAATTTATAATGTAATAAATTTTCGAAATGCAACAAGAATAGAGAAAGAATTCATCCAAATTTGAGGAATCATAAAATGCGGCAATTATAAGAAGGGAATCCATACTCTTTTAACTAATAGAACGCTCTTTTTTTTGACTTGCCAAAATTCACTCTTGCTTTCGTTTGGTGTGAAAGGGCAGAAAACGAAAACTTAAAAAAATACTAAACATTTGGGTGTTTAAAGATTCAATCAAAAAACAAGGCCGGTCGCTCATGTAGAATGATATTTTTGCGATATAAATACCGTACACTCGAATACAGGAACCACAGTTAAATCTTGCACACTTCATAACAACACCCTTCAAAGATATCAAACCATCGATCGAAAAAACTGCAATCACATTTTGTTGGGTGACATAAAAAATAAACAACTGATATTCTACCCATCAAAGTATTCGGAATTCATCATTTACTAAGAAGTCACCAACGAATAGGGCAAATACACGAAATATACAAAATTTGATTTGTATTTGCCTTACTCGTTGATGACTTCGTAATATTCTTTAGCAAAGTTATTCCGAATTCATCATTTATGAATTTCCGCACTGATTATTTTCCCGTTGAAACAGGAAATTTTTGTGAAAAAAAAACAGAACTTCCCGTAATTTATGTCTAACTATTGCCATTTATTCTTTCCGAAACTACCGAAATGTAATAACCGAAGTATTCTTGTCAAATATTTCTCCCGGGAGTCATAAAGGAATTTGAAAAAAAGACAAATTTACGCTATGTAAAGATGAATGAGAAAAATATTCGTGTTCATAAATGATCAGTTGAATGTTTATTCATCCAAGCTATATAAGTTGGCTCGAAAAATAAATGAAAAATTCGTGTGGTAAAAATATTACGTAAAATGTAATTTTTACTACTTGTGAATTTCGGTACGAGAGAGAACTGTTGAAATCAATACTAAGCTAATATACAGAATGAAAATTTTGTCCTTGGAAGTATTTACATTTTCCATTCATGTGTACAGCACTGATTTCAATCTTAACATATACACCAGCATGTTTTGTTAATACTTCCGTGATCATCACGTTGCTTTTCTATTTTGATTGCTTCGAGCAAATATACTTGACGAAAATGCTCACACGGGAAATTCCAGTTCCGACCAAGAAAAAAAACATTGAATTCTCTGAAAAAAATATTTAAGATGAAAAGAAAATTCTAGAGAGAAAGATATGAGTGATAAATGCATGCTCAAAATATTCTTTATGGTACATAATGGAATGAGAAAATATCAATATATTTGCATGAGAAAATTTCCACGTTAAAACCACTTTGTCTTTATGTCTGAAATATTTCTTGGAATATGGCTTCACGTAAAAAAAGAGAAAAAAAACGCTTTTACTTATAATGTGTTGCACACACACAACATTTCTTTGAAATCCTCCATTAACTATAGCATGGTAAACTGTGAGATTCGATTGTTTTCGGAGAGAGAGTTCTGCTTTATTCCAGTTTTTTTTCCAATGTCTGCTATTGAAGTTATTGATTCATATCGAAATAACTATCGATTGTTAAATTGATTTTTTTTCCCATGAGCACTTGGTAGATGGGCGAAAAACATTGCTAGCGTACGCAAATCATAAAAATATCCATCCTAGAGAACAGTAATTTATTTTTTCCGGTTTTTTGTGTGTAACACTTCCACAAATTAATTATATTTCTGAGTGAAAATTTGTAACATGCATTGGACAATAATTGATTTGAGTGTATTGAGTTCATTCAATTTCATGACTTGAACGCAAACTAAGGACGGTTTCTTCGAAATTCAACCCCTGAGAGGAGGGTCATAAGAGGTTTAAAAAGTAACATAGAAAAATCACGGAGATCCGAAACCGCTGAATCCATAGTCATGAAATTTGGTCAGGTGCTTCGTTTCATGACGTAAACACTTAGAAGGGCAGGGGGTTTTGAAATTTGACTTCTGAGGGGATCATAAAGCGGTTCAAAGGTAACTTAGAGAAATTACTCCAAACTGAAACCGCTGAAATTTGGACAGAAATTTGTTTCATTACGTAAACTCTAAGAAGTGTTTTTTTGAAATTCGACACCTAAGGAGGTTATAAGGGGTTAAGGTACTGTAGAGAAATCATACAGAGCCGAAACCACTGAATTTATAGTCATTAAATTTATCAGAAGTTTTATTTATCAATTAAGAAGGGGTTTTTCGAAATTCGACCCGTGTGTAGGGCCCTTATACCATAAGTGGGAGGGGGTGCACAGGTAGCATTCATTAAACTCATGAATGCTTATTTCATGACGTAGAAACTATCTAAGAAAGGGCTTTTCGAAATTCGACCCAAAGGGGGTCACGCGTGGCTTCAATAAAGGGGAAGTGGCCATATAGAGAAATCACGCAGAGCCGAAACCGCTGAAGTTATAAATATGAAATTTGGTCATTATTTTTGTAATGTAATTCTACCTGAAAAGGTGGTGTTTGTTTTTTTTTTTGTTTTTTTTAAATCCAACCCCTGGTGGGGGCTCAAAAGTTATATGGAGCAATCATCAATGAGCCGAAATAGCTGAAGCTATAAATATGAAATTTAGTCAGTATTATATTTTACAATGTGCATACCCACTAAGACGGTATTTCTGAAAATTCATCCCCCATTATGCATATGTAATATGGGAAAATCATCGACGAATAATTTTCAGATTACCGAATCCACACAAGCGAAGCCGCGGGTAACAGCTAGCCACTTATTATATAAATAATTACTTATATGAACGGTAAAGAAGGGAAACCACTGTGTGTGTGTGTGTGTGTGTGGAACATAACTTTTATCGATTGTACCGGTGATTATTATTTAAGTTTCGATTGGTTTTCAATTTTCCTCGTTATTTGTTCGCTTATACTTTAATTAGTGGCAGCGTATTCAAATGTATTTTTATTCCTTTAATACGGATCAATTGTGTTCTCGTAATTGATTTATAACTTCTCATATTCATCAAACTATACATATATTATGGAAAATGCAAATATACTACAAGTATGATTAAATGAATAAATAAATAAAAACATAAATGTATCTATCTGACAAATCAAATATTGCGTCTTTAGTACATTAATAAAAATTAATAAGTGAAATATAATAAGTAATTCTTCTTAAAATTAGGAAGCATATATTATATTCGAGATCAGTAATCTTATCGTTGAGAAGTCAAAATCTTTAAAATAAATTAATTCCAATGTGTTTTTTTTTCTAATTTTGATATAATTGTCACGTGTTTTCTTCCATAATTTCATCAGGAAGTTCCAAACTTCATTATAAGTTACTTTTTTTTAAATACATCCCCGAACTACGTATGAAGCTTACAAAATGCAAGAGGGAAAATTAATTAATTTATTTTGGGATTTCTAACAGCACGAAAAGCGGTAGTTTTTGTTCATCATCAAAACGATATGGAATAAGCAAAGATCAAAGACATGGGAGGCGTCTTCAAAATGAATGATAATTAAAATGTGTGGAAAAAGCGGAATCATCTCTTTTAAACTGAATGGTGACGAATAGCCGCTTTTCGTGGAAAATACTATTGAAATACACTTTTTCCTTTCCAATGTCATCCCCACCTTTGTTCTTGCCGGCCATTCGTTAATATGCTGCTTTGATGACTTTGGCACTTGAAAATTAATAGATTATTTTCCAATTCCAAAATCTCCATAATTATTAGTTTGTTTTTTTTTCTATTTTTTTTTTCTCAACGAAGTTTGTTTGAAGAATTGAAAAATTCATAACTAAGAAAAACATTGTCCATATGTTGACAAATTTCAGTAAATATTATTATCGGAAACATATTCGTAATTAAATGATTCAATTTTTAATTAAAAAAGGGATTAAATAACGCAAATCTTATATATGTATATATATTCATATATTAAACCATATTAGTTCTTATAGGATTTTTTTGATGTATTTAAAATAGCAAAAGTTTCGGAGTTTTGTGAATTAATTTGATTTTATAACCATTTTTGGAAATACACAATTTTTTACAATATTTCAACTAACAAACATTCGTACAAATATGTAGTGCAGTTGTATAACAATTTTTATATATTTCAGCTGCATAAATTCCTTTATCGATGCATCTTTGAAGTAATTAAAACCTATTCAGTATTTTAAATTATGAAAATATATCAAAATAGCCGACAGGATAGTAAATAATATTGTTTTTTTTTCTGGTGAATTGTTTAATTTCAGTTTGGCATATATTGACTAATATAAATCGCATTTTTGAAATTATTGTTTTTCATAGCTTATGGGGAGTCAGTATTTACCTTTTGTTCTGTTTATCTAAAATTACTTTGCGTCTCATTTTTTTGTTCATTTAAATAATAATAATTCCTAGTAGAAATGAAAAATCGGTGATAAGTTGAAGAATTCCTAGGTAACATTGAATGTTTTATACCACTCCGATTCAATTGCTTATGGGAGTAAATGATAATTTATTTTATTCTTATTGTTTAAAATAACTTCTTGAACCAGGGATTATACTAAAACCGAGTAAATGATCTGACAGATTAATATGTTCATTACCGATGTTTAACCCTTTTTGCGGCATAGTAATATATAATCACTAAACCCCCCTTAAAATGGCATATCTTTCTTCAATAAAACAGACCTTCTTCCGATTTTCAGCAAGTTCAAAGTATGGGTATAGGAAAAATGTTTTATCGTGAAATCGAGTTCAATAAATACATGAGCTTGTCAAAGCTAAAATGAGAGGCCTTTGAAGAGGCGAGATATCTCATAAATACCGTTTAGAGGCTTGAGACAGCAACCAAATACATATAACACTTAATAAAGGTGCATGGGAAGGCTATTTGCTCTACGGGCACATTCAAATATTACGTTAGCACCCATGGGAAAGGAGGGGTTTCGCATTTGCTTACTTTTGATGAAACAAAAATGGGGGATAAGAAGATAATTTTACATAAGCAATTGGATACGAAAGTTTGAAATTTGGGAATGATCTATGATTTTCAAAACTATATCATGTATGTTAATTGTAAGGATTTATCTTTCTGATACTTGCAATCGGGTAGAGTCTGTTTTTTACTTCAGTATTTAATTTTTCTGACAAAAATATTTCAGTTTTCTATATTTTATTTACATGCCCCCTGCATTCATTCTAATATATGTATATTCATCCTTCTTATCGAAACCCCGGAACATTTCTCCAACTCTCAACCCCATTTCGTCTGTTATCAACACAAAATTTTTAATCCTTACAGTACCCAATTGTCCGAGGAAAATGTGTTGTAAAAATATTTACATGTTTTTTTTTTCTCTTTTTGACTCAAAATAAAGTGGGCTGGAAAAGATCTCAGCAATGGTAAAAATCCAGTGGCAGATCTCTGGCGGTCATTCATCCATTCAGTACCAGTCTAGGAGACTTTGGTCCAGCTTATTATATTTTTTGACGGGGGGGGGGGGTCAGTGCTTTGATTAATTTTGCTGAGGGGGGGGGGGGGGTTAAAAATGCCAAAAATACACTCAGCTGACGTAATACTTCAATTTCCCTTAAGCATTTTCAATATTACTGGAACAGGGATCACTATTGCGTGTGATGTGTGAAGATACCATCTCGCTATTGTAAAAAGAGGTAGGTTACCGCAAGTTTACCTTTGAACTCTATTATGATATTTTGCCAACACACTTATTCCTCTCATTGCTATAGTTAATATTTTAATTTGTTTTCTCTTTGTGAATTTGAGATTCAACCCAAGCATGACGTTCATTCATTTGGAAGTTCTTTTGTTTTTTGCAAGTACCGCTGTAACTTAGGTCTCTTTTGCAGAAATCGTGACCAATTGCCATCTTCTCATCAGGAAGAAGTATATGCGCTGAACGCTTTCGGAGACCAGAATTAGGAATTCCTCATAGAAGGGTCAGAGGAATATTGAGTTGATTATAACCCATAAAATCCTCAGGACGACATTATTTTAAGAGTCACACAGATAGTTCTTCCAACCTTGGTATCGCGTATCAACCACTGATAATTATTATGACCTGGAGCAGTTTCCCAAAGTTTTTGTTCCATTGTCCCCATCTTCAGAATTTTTTTCTCTCATCGCCCCCCGACTCAAGTGAACGATTAGGATCCTACGTTAGACTCGTTGCTTCTATCGCCCCGTTGAACCATTTCATCGCCCAGCAGGGTGTGATATTGCCCACTTTGGGAAACCATGTTGATGACTGGAATACTATCGACAATAGGTCCTGGACAAGAACTATGCAATCTGTAGCTAACCATAGAAAGTCTCACCAACGAAAATTTTCCAAACTAGTACATAAGCATGCCACTCCGAAACATTTCCCCCTTCCCAAGGTTAACAACAATGCTGTAATTAATTTATCGAAAGTTGAAATCAATGACCAGGAGCTCTGCGCCCTAAAATTTAATAACAATTTATCTGTCCCACGTAGACCTTCGACTACGAAACTTGTTGCCCCCATCGAAAGAGCTTTCAAGTTCAGTTCTCTGGCACCTACACAGAAAGAGGTTTTACGACAACTGATCGTTGACACCGTGGATTTCAACGCCAAGCCCCGCCATTCCCAATCATGTATAACTACCAGCATGGTAGTCAAGAAATTATGCGATAACCCCGAACTAACCATAACCAAGGCTGACAAAGGAGGGCAAATAGTCATCATGAATAGATCGGATTACGATGAGAAATCCTCAACTCTAATTAATGATGGCCCATATCAAAGCATACAAAAAGACCCCAGCTCGCATGAACTTAGCACGGTCAAGTCAGCCATAAAATCTTGTCAGATTCTATCTCAAACCATGAAAAAAGCTCTCACCCCATCGGTTGCGTTTTGCGCCAGGTTTTACACACTGCCCAAAGTCCACAAACCCAATATTCCACACCGACCCATAGTCTCGAATATCGGCACTGCCTCTTACAAGCTTGCGAAACACCTCGTCTCAATATTTTCACCACTCTCTTGCACAATAACACACACACTACGAGAAATTTAGTTGAATTCGCGCAGAAACTCCATACCTTCAATCCCGTTAACACAAAAATGGCCTCTTTTGACGTAAAGTCTCTTTTTACGAATGCCCCTGTAGAAGGCGCTCTTCGAGGTCTGGAGACCAGACTTACCGAATTCCACTTTTCCCAATTTGAAATCTCTGAACTGTTAGACCTTACTCGGGTCTGTCTCAACCAAAATACGTTCTCTTTCAACAAACAATTCTTTCGTATGACTGATGGCCTTGCCATGGGAAACCCTCTCAGTCCTGTACTTAGTGACATCTACATGCACTATTTTGAAACAAAACTCTTCCGTGAAATTCGTTTTCCTTTTTATGTCAGATATGTTGATGATTGCTTCGTTCTTCTTGACCGTAACGCTAACATTGACCATATTCTAAATACTCTCAATTCCATTGACCCTTGCATTCAATTCACTATAGAGGAAGAAAACAATAACCAAATTGCATTCCTGGACGTATTGGTCACTCGCCATGAACAAACTTTCTCTACCACTGCATTTCGCAAACCGTTTGCTGTTTCTCTACCCCCTCACAACCTCTCTGCGCATCCTCCATCACAAAAGTATGCCTCGTTCTACACATACGTGAAGCGAGCCATTGATATCTGCTCTTCGCCGACGTTACTCGATGCTGAACTGAATATCCTTAGAGCAATAGCAGTCGATCGTGGCTACCGTAGCTCTCTCATTGATAATCTACACAGCAAACTGATTAAAAACACTTCAAAAACCAAGCCTAAACCTGAACAAAAAAACTTGATCATTTTGCCTTTCTTCCCAAAAACCAGCCAACGCATCGCTAAAATCCTTCGAAAATACAATTTTTCTGTGGTTTTCACCCCCGTCAATAAACTTCGTTTCTCTCAACTAAAAGATCCCATTGACACACTCAACAACTGGAAACATCTACAGCATTTCATGCCAATGCGGATTAGCATATATAGGCCAAACTAAACGTGCCCTAAAATACCGTTTAAATGAGAATAGAAGATACGTAAGCAACCAAGACCTTAACCGCTCATCCATAGCCCAACACTGCTGGTCCTTTGACCATAAATTTGACTTCTCTTTTGCCAAAATCATCCAAAAATGTCCCTCACCGTCTGACTTGGATTTCTACGAATCACTCCACATCAACAAAAACACAAACCAGTTGGTCAACGACCTATCTAGCACACCACCCTTCTCAAAAATCTGGCAACAGTTTCTACAATAATTATTCTTCCCCATCAGCATCACTATCACGTTCTCGGTTGTGATTGGCTCCGCCATTTTTCTTCTTTTTTCCGTCCGCTTACTCTTTTGTTGCCGGTTCATTTTGAATATGACTCTTGTCTACAACAGCGAGTAACTCCCGCTATAAGGAGTTTTTTCAATATTTCTTTTTCTTCTTTGTTTCTGCTACTGATGAAGGAACTTATAGTTCTGAAACGCGTATAGCCGTGTTCGTTTTGAATTTTGGGTAAACCCAAACGTCGAGTATTTAATCGTACTGACATAGCGCATAGGTATCCGTGATGCTCCGTTAGTCTTTCTGTGGCTCCGTGGAATCAACGGAAATCTCACGGAAAACTTGAAAATCCTGGAACCCGGATAGCTGGGAAGCACTGCAGTACGCATTTATTTTTCATTCAAATTATCCCTTTGTTTAATTTTGAAAGGTAAGCCTATAGGAAATTTCCAACGAGTGATCATCATTTTATATGAGCGACCACACTGAAAATTTGCGGCATTTTGAAAAACTTCTTCACACTCCCAGATAAACCAATAGCGACAGCACTTGCCATGTAACATCATGTGAGAAACAAAAAACATTTCCTACCATTCAGAGAATTGTGTGCTCAAAACTGACAGCCTTTTGACTTTGTTACTTCACATTGTATTGGTTTGTGTAGTTCGTTGGAGAATTCTTATATTGAATTTCCAAACCACAAATTGGTTTTTAAGTCCGTGCGATGGATAACGCCATAAAAGATATTTTTAAGTTTTATTCAAAATTTTTGAGTCGTATTTTTATTTTATTTTATTTTTTTTGGAAACGTTGTTTAAGGAATGAATGGGAATTCTTCAATCGCATAACTTACGTGAACTTTACGGGGCACCGTGTGCATTAGAAAAAAATGAAAAAAAATTGGTTCCGAGGGACAGCCTCATAAACATCGAGGGTTCCGCGAGAGCTTTAACGTTGGAAACTCCTGACCTAGAGATTAATGTACTTCAACCGCGTATATTACTTTATATGTATTGTGCAAGTAGCTTCAGAATCCGTAGTGAAAACAAATTGAGGAAAATGTTTAGAAAATAAATCAAATTCCGAAAATGGTCCACATATTTCTGATTTGATCAGATTTTTGACTTATTAAAAATTGATGACAATTCTGTTCATAATGAATTAGGTAGGAAAAGCACTGATTCGATTCATTGAACAGCTTCAAAACGGTGTAACCAGTTTCAACTTCGCACAAATTTGTTATATTCTAGCATGAACATTATAGGGTGAATACATGAAAAATTTTGCGAGATATTTACGTACTTTCCCGTTTTTTAGGCTGTCCTGACATTTCATTAAAATTTTGAATTGCTCTCCGTTTTTTAAAGAAGCTTACTTGAATTTTTAATTTTCGTTGAAATTATAGATGAAGCTAATTTCCATAAATTTGTAAATTATATTATGATATTTATACGATATAAATGTTGAAATTCGTCTCGCGTATATTTGGTATGTTCGTCGTTTCTTTTTTTTTCCGTGAAATTCATTTCTGTTCACTGGCTTTTTCTTTCAGCACTTTATTTCAATTGATTGCAGATGGCAGCACTACACATAACAAGCATTATACAGAAACAAACTTCACGGAAGGTTCACTATACAGGCCCGTCATTTGGGGGGTCAGAGGGGGCCCCTGGCTTTCGAAAATACACTAAAATGGTGTATATATATATATATATATATGCATACATTGAGTACATGCTCTTTGTCCCCCCTCCTGGAAAAAGTTGAAATGACGGCCCTGTGTCGCTATACATAAACACACATTCCAACATGCAACATGTACCGGAATTCTTTACAGGTGCCGCAGGGGAATATGGACGAGGTGCATGTCTGGTTTAGTAGTAGTAGCACTTTAATTCAGCTTTGGATTTTTTCTAGCGATTATAAAAATAATTGTACGCTTTTCTTGGCTAGCATTGGGCGATATCCCGTTTTCGAGATTTCAATCACTTATATTCTGTCGGTGGGATATAATCACAGTATATAAAGATGAGTGTATTATCTGCGGACTTTTTTTCACAAAATAAAAAACTAGACGAATATTGCGTTTTTCTATGATCCAAGAGTGTCTTTAGTGTACAATAAATTAGTATTTATTGAATTGGATGCAACATTTGCGATAAAATTCATAAACATTTTTCACTTATTTATTAAAAATAGATGATCCAGGGTTAAGTTGTCCTAAAGCACTTATTCTGAAAACTTCACCTTTCAAGTTTTAATATTGCGTTTAATAAAAGTGAACAAAAACCAATTTTTGTTAAAAAGTTTTTGTCAGATAAGGAACATTCTCGAACACCACTCGTTCAAATGTCTTGAAACTTTGTGTGTGTCTCAACACCATGACGTTATATACTTTAACACGAGGATTTTTTATTAAAATTATTTTAAAAAATTTTAAGGAACAAAATACGGGTAAATTCCGGTGATTTTATAGCAAAAGATGCATGTTGTTAAAGTTAAAATTCAAGAAAAAATAATACAAATACAAATACAACGCCACAACAGGCAAATTGCCCAACGAGGTGGCTGACTTAAGAACATCATGGATCCCCGAGCCCCTACCTACTACTGCTACACCACACATGCACCCCCCCCCCCCCGCGGAACCCCCCAACGAATCGGTACATGCGGGAATGTGCGTGTACGTGTAGTGCAACCTGACGTAAAGTTTGTTTCTGTGTAATGCTTGTTATGTGTAGTGCTGTCATCTGCCCCCAGTTTTACTAACTATGAGTGAAGTGTTATGGTTGAATGATTTACTGTTGTAGGACTGTTGCTCTCTGTGGCGAGACTTTTTAACGGGGAGATCGGCTCGCATTTGCGCCTTGAAGTTGGGAACCACAGAAAACCAACTTCAGCCGACCACCACTGTGGGGTTCGAACCCGGATCCCCGCATCACGAGTCCGGCACACAATTTCAACCAACAATTTAACCAACAATTAAAATCCTAAAAGCTCGTGTTAAAGTATATAACGCCATAATGTTGAGAGACATACACAGTTTCAAGACATTTGAATGAGTGGCGTTCGATAAAATGTTCCTTATCTGACAAAAAAATTAGTTTTGAGAAAAACGGATTTTAGTGAAAAGCATTAACGTGTGTAATGTCTGCCATCAGTTTATATTAAAATATTTTAAAAATATTTTTAGTACAGGTAGAACAAAAACTTGAACACAGTTAGACGCAGAAAATTTCATAATATTTAAAATATGGAAAATTGGAAAATGTGTTTTCTAGAAAATTTGCGTGCACCAACCCCCTTAAATTCGTTTCTCTTTTAATTCTTCTCAAATAGTTCCCGAATCAATAATCCTCATAAACATTTCAAGATGATCAAAAATAACATAAAATGAAGATAGGTAAAATGAACAAATAATTTGCATATTATGAAAGAAATGCACTGTATAATTCAGGAATATTGAAGAAAAGAAAATATATATACAGGGCATGTGCACACACAGCTGGTAAATGCTCATCGATATTCGAAGATCAAGGGGGATTTCGTTTCGCGTTACATTCCGAGAACCGAAATTGGAATCTGCGGGAATCTTTTCTGGAATTAATACATTTGCAGTCGAAAGCGGAATAGAATAAGGAAAGAAGGTTAGAGAAAGTTCGTGAGAAACAGCCCACCAAAAATCGCAATATTCCACCATTCTTTTAAAACCAATATTTCATTCATGCAAAAAGCTGACTTTTTCCTCTCTCGCTCTCTTTTTATTTTTTTGGTACTATCCCAATACTTTTGGCTTTGCAGGCCAAAAATATTACAATACTGATAACTGTGGTGTATCCCAGCTGGTGCTCTGATCGCTCTGTTTGTCTTCAGTCGAGCGCAGCCGACTTCTTTTCTATTAGAATCAAACTTTTCTTTTATCGTCTTCTCTTTCTTCAGCTTGCTTTCATATGCTCTTGCGGCTATTTTCCTTTTTTTTTCCTTTTACGTATGCCTTCCCTTTCTATTTGTATCATATTTTATTCCCTGAAGAACTTTCTAGGACTAGAAGAGATGTTAGTAAAGTGAATAGAAAGTCTTTCTCTTAAAATATACACATCTGTCTGGCAGTGTTACTCTCTGTTGTGTCGCTGTGTTGTTTTTTATTATTTTATATTTACCTTTCTATTTGTTTGATTCTTACGAACCTCCACGGCCGTGTAGAATCGAAATTTCCCTATGTCAGTTTCATTTTACTTATGTTAAAAAAACTAAAAAACTCGCTACAATTCATGCATTTCTCAGATAGGTATTCCCGAAGTAAGCAAACTAGACAGATAAAGGTATTGCGTGTATTGTTTTTACTGACCTGGCTGCTTGTCTTGCGCAGTAGCTTGAGCACTATTGACGCACGTCGGCATGCATAAACGACATCTGTCAGAATGAAAATAACCATTTATAACCTATGCATGTTGCCATTTTAAGTTAGTTTGGAATTTCATGGGATATGATTTACCAAAGAAATGGAATGCTTTTTAGAGGTTTTCTTTATTATTATTCGAAAAGAAAATTGTATCATACAATAGAAAAAAAATTGTTATTCAATAGTAAGGAATACGTGCGGAAGGCCATGGGATCAAGATAGAATGAAATGGTATGCCAAAGCAATTTGAGATCAAATATAAATGGCTTTCTGAGAATGATGTTTTGGTATTTTGCCAAAACCAGTCAAAATACACTAGACATTTTTCCCGATGCATTCAGTTTCCCAATTTTTCTGAATATATACGATAGATTGTACATACATAAACATGATTTTATATTCACTGTACTTACTCTCAGTGCCTATAATTGAAATCAATTGATAATACAACGAGAATGATTATTTTATACACCACCGTGACAAATATAACTGCAGGAAATGGATTTCAAAAATAATAATCAAATGTTTTAACATAAATGTTAAAAATTATTTTTTGCATTTCCTTAAGAAAAACGCGCTTACACATATGCAGCTAAAGAATTTACTTTTTTAGAAACAAAAAGTTTGGTTTTATTCAATTTTATTATTTGTCTAATTAGAAAAATAGAATTTTGGCGTAGACAACAATAAATATTGTGATTTTAACCAAATCTTATTCATTCTTGTGACCTATACTTTTCACATGAGCAACCAGTATATTTCGATCGTTTGTAGTATAAAATTTTGAAGTTTTTTTCAAACACTTAAGAAATAAAGGATACTGTAAAAGAAAAAAAAAACTTTACGAGAGAACAGATCATTTGTTATAAACTTCCAAAGTTGTCCGTTTAGATTTGTCAATTTATCATCTTTTCCCCCGTTGCATACTATTCTAACTCTCGAGTACATGTCGCGATATAGTATTATCGTTTCCCATGAGAAATTGCATGGTTGCGTGGTAATAAAGTAAAAACAAATGTGATGAAAAACTATGTAGTATATATAGAAAAAAAAATGGCTGAAAAATATGAGAAGGGTAAGAAAGTTTTAAGAAGAATCTATCTATAAAATAACTCTTTTTTTTATGTTCTGGATTGAATTTTATACATGCAATCATAAATGTGTCACAATTCCGTGCTAACGCAATTTTTCTTTCTGTTTGAATTATTCTATGGAAACGTTTTTTCCTATTTGTATAAGCAATTATGTAATTCAGTATATGTATGTTTAATAATTATTTCAAATTAATATAACCGCATAATGGGCTAGAAATAAAAAAAAAATGCCACAAGCTACTGGTTGAATATAAGAAATATTTATACACAACCTTCAACAACAAAAGGTGTCCAGGCTAAAAGAGTGCAGAAGTAACGGCTTATAGTGAGACACGCACATGATCAATGTTACGGTACATGTTTTAATCAGTAATTATACATAATGACTGGTTATTATGCATACTTGATTACCAATCGTCTTGGGAAGTTTGATAAATTTATTACTTTTACCGGAGAATATGCATAATACCCAAGCGTAGTAGGTAAATTTGACAAATACCGAAAACATTACTTTTACCGGCCATTATGCATAATAACCAAGTGTCGTTGGTAAATTTGATAAATACTTGAAATTTATCACCTTTATCTGTAATTATGCATAATACCCATGTGTAATTGGTGAATTCGATAAATATTAAAAATTCCAAATTAGTCTAGTATTCGTGATGAACATAGTCGGACCCCGATTTAATGATAACGAATTTTCGAGGGTACCTCGATATAATGATACAATGCATTATGAATTATCATGTACATTATATCATATATTACGTTTTATCATGTTTACCAACGACAGAATGCTTGGGTATTATGCATAATCGTCAGTAAAATTGTATGATAAATTTAGGGAAATTTATGAAACTCACCGAAAAAATTCTTGGTAAGTATGCATAATAACCGGTCATTATGTATAATAACCACATTTTTCATATTTACCGAAACAGTTATAAATTTTATTTGCATTGAAGAATACAAAACTCTCAATTTTATTTGGATATTAATAAACTCCAATATGATAGCTCCTAGTGGCTCTCTCGATATCCAAACATCATTCAATGTCTTGCCAAGTGTTTAATAGCATTTTTGTTGTTATTCAATCAACTGCTGCAGTCGCTGATTCAACTCATGGGGAAGATTGCCACATGAATTGTCCATTCACATTTCACTAAGTTTTTACATGACGTTTAACACGTGCCAATAATTCAACTTCAATTAGCTTGAGCACGCACTGAACCTAATATTGTGGCGTACACATGCTGTTGCAGGTTAAAAAATATCGCATGCACCTCATAAACATTCTTCTGAGAATCTTAAATTGCATAATCATAAATTAATCATAAATTACTTATGATGGATCCTAAAGATGTAGCTGGAAGCCGTGTCTATACAAATAAACTTGGTCGTGTGATTCACTCATAATTACCAATTCAAACTCAGTTCAAATTTTTCGTTGCGATATTGTTGAAGTGGATGTGATTGACCTTGTCCCGTAGTTTTTTCGAAAGTCCATTGTGACCGCCCTACATAGTACGTGACCATTGCTGTAAATCGAACTCATCCTGTAACGTTGCATTTTAATTATTACTTGTGGTGGGTCGTTCAGGAACAACAATATTTATCGGTCAATATGTTTCTAGACATGACAGTGACACTTCATACTTGTTAGGGAAACCGTTTAATTAATTTACTTAAAAACAGTTGAAAATAATTTTTTTATCATACATACATCACATCTGGTAAGACCTTGTAGGTTTTTTGTTGGTTTTCTTTATAAATTTATAATGGATTTGGTTCATCTTCAGTTGGGTGACAGCTCACTGTTCGCCTGAAGATATATGTTCGTACATACTAGTACCTCTGTATTTTTGAGAAACCCAAAAGAATTTTAAGAGAAATAAAGCTTACTGCATGGCGTAAACGTTGACAAAGAACGAAAAGAAAAATAAAATATACAAACGAAAGATATCAAGAGACTTTGAGAAAGAAATTAAAAAGAATAATAATAATAAAATGACAGAGGCTCGAAAAAAAAGGAGAGAAAGGAATAAAATGAAATGTGCGAGAAAAAGCGATCCCAGGCAATCTGAAGAAAATTACCTGCCAATCGTCGTAGTTTTCTTCCATTTTCTAAGAGTTTTTGCCATTTTTTTCGGTACACGTTTTTATTTATTTTTTTGTATGTATGTTTATTTTTTCCTATTTCTGTAGCCTTCGTCTAGGCAGGCCTTAACCCCTCTACTCCTGGTACCTTTCTTTTCTCATTGTTTTCCCAGTCCGGTCTCTGAACATATTGCTTAGAAAGGATAAACCATTGAGTGGCGTATATCCCCGTGTGCCCCTTTTCTATCTTTATATAGATCTGTTTGCCCTGAGTGTTTTCTGTTTTTATCGGCGATGTAAATGCCTTTTAATATAGAAATGCTATTTATTTTGTGTTAAAAGAAAACATTTCCGATGGTTTAGCCTCTCTAGTTGCCTATTTTCAAATCTACGAAATTTGCATTTATTTTCAATTTTTTCTAAAATTGTCTTCATTTATTTGTTGTTAGGCTCATCTTATAAAAACATTATGTGAAAGCAAGATTATTCCATAGTGGCTAGGTATAAAACAGAAATTGTTAATTTGTTTGATAATGTAACATGAACACGAACGTATGCATGACATCAGAAACTAGAACCCTAATGTCATTGAATTCATAAAATTGAGTTGATTATTATTGTATTATTGTCAGCTGCACATTATTATAGTTTTTGTATATCTCAAAAACCACAATAATTCATCCATTTTTCGTAGTTAACTTTTATTCTATGTATGTAAGATTATCTTAGAATTTGCATGCATAGATTTAGCGATTTATCATCCATCGTTTTACAAAAAAATTTATTTCTGTATTGCGTTATGCAGAATATTTAAAAAAAAAAAATTGGGCGAAAAGACGGAAATTATGGGCACAACAACGGTCGGTTTAACGAATACGGCTTTACTCTGTTTCAAATATTATTGTTTTAATTGTCGTTTGTGATATAAATTGTTTAAAATTAGCTTCTCTGGAACTTGAGATAACATTAGTATGACTCTGACAATAAAAAAATAAGCCTATCTTAACTCCCGTTCCTATACGAAAGCCGATTCCGAGAGTAAAATAGATTGAATATTTGGTAAATATTTACTGCCAGCGCAAGTGGAGGTTATTAGGAGAAATCTAAGCTTAATTGAAATCAATGCCCAATAATGCACGAGTTGAATGACAGCCATCTAATGAAGATTCCGAGATTCCAGTTTAATTAAAGGCTGCTTTTTCAAGTCGAATGAGCTTACTTTTGTTTTAATCGCTTGCTACTGTTTAAAAACTATTTTTCACAGAATAAATAGTTTTACCCAATGCATTTATTGGAAAACTTTTAAAATACCTATAAGTAAAAAATATAACTTTTTTTAAGTTATATTTCTTTTAGTTGTTGACCAATCACAAGTTGATACTTTTTTGACGCACAAATTTTTGAACAATAAATGTATTTAATTCGTTTTAAATAAGAGTAATAACTCATTTATACCGTGTACGATGCAATGAGTGTAAACAAAAATTACTGACACGTTTAGTTTATTATTAAATGAAAAATTAAATTAAATCGCCCTGATTCCGAAAGATTTGTGGTAAAAAATACAGGGAAAAAAATTCTGTGGTTTAACCATTAAAAAAATATTTTTTGACATGAGTTATCGACACGCGCAGAGATCAAATTTGCTGATGGGCTTTTCCTAATGCATTGTGCAGTTGCAGTGAAGACCATTCATAGATTCCACTCAACGCAGCAGTGAAATGCAAAATCAGTTTTCACTTTTATACAAGTACAAATACGAAGGCCACAACAGGAAAACTGCCCGACGACGTGGCTGAAAATGACACTCATAAAAATTATAGATATTAGATGTATACAATATGAATATATATCGGGGTTGCTGTATTTTAGAAATAAACTGGTGTGCAAAAGTTAAGGACGAGATAGATTCTTTTTAACGTAACGTCCCTCGAAAGCGTTCCAAATCGGCACAAATGATATAAGCTCCCCAAGACGTAAGAACATGGGGTAAAGTAAACAAAACTTTTCAAAAATAAACCCAAAGGATAAAAAAGAGCTTTATTGAAAAATTAGCTTCGAGCACAAGTCCGAAATGTCTATGTGACAAATGAGTGGCAAGGAAAATCCAGCCTTTAGTAGAGGATATGATCACTCCTGACCATTTTCCAGGATTTACATCGTCTGCATATGCCGAGTACATGGCTGTCAACGAGCTGTTAACACTAGAACCGCGGCACTTTCGGTATACCTAGAACCGCGGACTGGGTCAAATTGACCCAAACTGTGAAAAAACGGTATTTCATAGCGAAAAAAAAGGAATTTATTTTTGGTTCCTGGGTTTTTCCTTACTCTTATTCAATGTTGCTTAAATGCGTATTCATAGTGGAAAATTCAATTTTTTTATGAGTATATAATGGGCTTCAAAATTAGCTAAAAAGTGATGTAATTCAGTAAAAATAAGACTTAGTATACATTATTTACTACATTCAGTCCAAAAACATTTTTCAGTAATCTTATAATAGGACAAAGATGTAAAATAAGCGTGTCAAATTGAATATGAGAAAGTCTATAATATAATTCTGTCAAATAAGTATTGATTTCTTACTGATAAATGGAATTTATAATGAGCAGTTGAGCAAATTTTTTTTATATTATTCTTGCACATCCATCGCATGTTGAAGTTGCACATCCCATGCAAAAATTAAAGTTTTGCTTCCACGTTTTTCTGTTACCTGACACATCAGATCGTTTATTTTTATTTATTACTATTAATAATTAATTAATTAATTTACACTTTTGCGCAAGGCCAACACGTATGATGAACGCAGTTTTTTAATAAGATTTTAGAGGAACTGCTTTCCAAAAACTAATTCTGGCCTTCTGTACTGCTCTATACAAAATACAGGAATATGTTTATAGTGAGGTCCAGGATGTTGTAGAAAACGTCTGTGATATGCCACCTTCACCAAATATTTTCTGGGCATTTGATCGCTACAACTACGATCGTTAGACTTTGCTGAATTGTAGTGTGAAATAGTTTCTGTGTGTGTGGAAGCTTTTTAGGGCTACTACTGCCAATATCGACTGCCAGATGAAGCGTGCTGAATAATGAAGAACTTATATTGTTCTTTCCTTGATAAATTGTAATTGTGGCATCGTTGTTTTATAAAACTGTAGTTTCACTATCTTTATTGCATCAGATAATATTGCTCTTCGATTTCGTCTCACCGTCTCTACTAAGCTCGTATTTTTTGGCTTTTAGCATTTGGGCCAGCTTCAGTGTAGTGAAAAAAAAAGTGTCGGTAGAGGCATTTCTGCCCTTGTTCTCAAATGACTTGATCAGTTGTATCACTATGTGCTCTGAAAGAGAGAGATTCGTTGGACGCTGATACATCCCAAGATTTGGAAATCCATTCAAAACGTATTTGGTGCAGGCCAGAATTTTATTCTTTTTCTGTGACATCGTTTGCCAACAGAAATTTCAACTACACGTTTTTTCTAGAGTTAAACTTTTACTCCCCCAAAATCTTTATTGAGTCTCGTCAGAATTCCAGGTATTCAAGTTTACAAAGGAAAAAAAAATATTTAGCTCTACTTGCCATTCCTCCATTGAAAAAAGATAATCTGCTCTGACAATGAATTGGCCTTGACCTTGAAAGACCTTTATTTTTCACTATCTTCATTTACAAATACTTTTTAGAAAGGGTAATCACTTTCAAGAAAATTATAGACCCCTTTTTTCCTATAAACCAGTACGTTGGGTCAAAATGACCCAAACCGCGGTTCTAGGTATAAGTGCTTATAGCTCTAGAACACGAAATGGGAATATAATGAAATTTTCGTGAATTAATGTTCATATAATGTCATGAAAAGTCACGAAATTTGTTTAATATCTGCCGGTAAGGTTTTGAGATAAATGAAAACAAAGTTTGATTTGGGTCAAATTGACCCACTTCGCGGTTCTAGTGTTAAGGCATTGCTTCCCATTCTTGTTGTAGCGCCAATCGTGGCATTGGAATCGTTTCTGGTGGCTGGTGACATGCTGCCAAGTATCTCCTTAGAGTGTCCCACACGTGTTCGATTGGATTTAGAGCTGGGGACCTTGCTGGCCAATCAATGCGTTGAATATCTTCACTCTCCAACAGCTCTGTGACAGTCACTGTACGATCAGGTGTAGCGTTGCCGTCCATGAAAAGGAACTGAGGATACATAGCACCTCTAAAAAGACGAACGCTAGAAAGGAGAACCTCGATACAATAGCGGGCAGGCACCAGTGACTGAACCATCTATGTACGGGTACCAAGCATGTTACTTCTTCAAACGGGAAGACTTGTTCCTCTAGACGTGTTCCCCGCTCTCTCCAGATGTGTATACGTCCAGAATTGCTACTCAGATATTCTGCTTTCATCCTTAATAAATACTCGACCTCATCAGCTTCGTCCTTAATTTTTGCGCACGAGTGTGTGTATGTCATCTCTATTTTCCTTTTTCACAGCCTCCTCGTTAGGTATTTTGCCTGTTGTGGCCTTGCATTTGTATTTCTATATCTAAAATGCAGCAACTTAAAATAAGAGCAGCTAACGCTGAAAAAACTAATAACGATGTGATAGCTATAACTATGTGAGAGCTGGATTGAAAATAAAGGCACCATCTATCGTTCGTCTGTACCATTTGCTAGAATTTCCAAAATTTGTTTAAAATTTGAAGCAACGTATGATTTAAATATCTCAAGGTCGTTAAAATATAATTTTTTTCCTTCTGATTTGTAGAATGTCATAAGTTCAGTCAATATATCTCACACTACGTTAACGTTAGACATAATTGAACTATTCACCTGATTTTGCATGTAATGGTATCATAATTTGATATTCATATTTTCTGGTTTTTGTATATTTCCACCAGCACAAACATTTGAATATATTTTCCTTGACCGAAATTATCATTTTATAACCATCGTATCGCATCGCATGCGATATTATAGGGTGCATTCATCGTAGTTTGAATTACGTTTTTATTTAACACTTGTCAGAAACATTTATATTCACTGCAGTATTACTCATCCTGTGACCGAAAGGGAAAGACGGGTATTTGTATTTTGAACCATGAATAAAGTAAAAACTAACAGAATTCGGAAATTCCAAAAACTCTCGATTCAAGGAAATACATTCATATTTTATGGAAAGATGGCTCACACACAAAACTGTTGAATGCAGAATTCTCTTCGGTTATTGCAGCATCTAATATGAAACAGAAATTCATCATACTAATTCGATCCGAGACGGGAATGTCATGAATAAACGCTAATAGCTATGTTCAGCAGGCCTGAAAAATTGAAACCACCGGATGCCAACGAAAATTCCTCTTTGCATAAGATTTGTAATTCAAATTTCGCACGGAATTTGTTTGCCTAACGCAGCGATTTTAGTTTGTTTAGAATACTGAGAAAAGCCGCTTTTCTTATACGCGGTGAAAATATAAGGATATAATACTTTGCGCAATGCAAGAAATGCTACATGTATGAGCTTAGACATTCTTGAATAGAATTGTTAGATGCTCGTAAAATTGGTATAGATGCTATGTCTTAAAAAAATATGTATAATACTGGAAGTCACATCATGCTCTTGATATAATGAGATATCGGGAAATATGTTAAAATATATACGATGCTTTTTATTTTTTTATTTGTTAAAACGCATCGTATTATCGATAAGATAAAACTTTCAATACCTTTGAGATGTCAGTTCATATACAACTTACGCCTCAAGAAAATTGAAATGCATCCGTTATATTTTACCGGAAGACTTTCTCAATCCGAGGCTCAGAGGTATTACATTGTATGTAAGTCATTAAATTTAGGTAAAACGGCTCATTAATCAGATATGATTGAGGATATTTTTTTACTTCATTTTCTTACTCTGACGCTTTAACTCTTATGTGTTTTCTTCCAATAAACTAAATTTCCCGTCAAAGAGAATTTTGGTGATGATAGAGGGGACCATTTTTAATGACCATCAAGGGAATGACTTCTTCCCGCCTTTCTTTCTCAAGTGACGTAGCTTTTGGTCTTAAATTACAGGCTGTTAAGAGAATCACCGGCAGTTATCGATGCATCATCAGAGAGCCTGCTCCTAATTTGTGGTACTCATGATCAAAACAATCTGCAGTGTACGAGCTCATTTTATTCACTTTCCTCTGCGGAATATTTTTCCGTTGGTTAAAATAAGTTAATGAAAATTGCTGTGTATACTTCGAAATTAAAAACTTTCAGCACATTTCCTTTCTAGTATTCTTTAATATATTTGGGATAATCTTTGTGATTCTGAGAAAGAATTGGTGTAAATTCATGAACTGATAATAATACGACCACATATATACCGAACATATACTTCAAATAGACAACAAGAAGCTTTATAACTGAACAAAAAATGATCATAAATCTCTCGAGTCTATTCGAGAATTTCGGTACTCATGGCTTAATTGAAAGGCTCATCATCATGGCTCATCAGATACTCAAAATCGAAGTTTTATTCAGAGTTCATGATGGTACCATTTTGATGCAGAAAAAAAATTGATAATTTCTATAACTTTTAAACTAAAAAAGACTACTAATAATCAAATAAAATGGTGAAACAAATAACCAACATTCATAAAAAATATGAGAGCTATTTACCTTGCATATTCAATATTAATTAAAATTACTATAGACACATCTATTATTGTGACGGAAAACCAATCGAAAATTTTGATTATAAGCATTTTCTAGGACGATAAATGTATACGAAATCATTTACAAGCGGCATAATCCGAAAAAAAATATGTTGATGAATGAGAATGAATTCGAAATTTTATGGCTTACGATATTAGAGATCAAGTGCCTGATATCAATATTTCTATCCCAAGTGTATGAACAGGCATTATATCTGAGAAACGTTTAGAGAAAGTAATGGTTGGCAAGAGACGCATTTGAGGTTCTTTCTGGCTATTTAACAACAGTTATGTGCGAGATATCGCAAATGTATTATTTTTTTACATTATTTGACTTGAAACAAAAGGGAAAAACACAGTTTTCTATGGAATCCTCATAAGAATCTTATCATCCAGTTTCTCATTTAGCTTCCTTATATGCAAATACAGCCCATGCCACTTAACGCAATCACATCGAGATTCGGTGTTTCTGATAACAATAACCAAATGATAACCATATTAGAAAAAATCCTGGTCTGCAGGTAAGGGGCCATACATCCCGTTTGGTCATATGGGATGGATGATAAATGGCTATTGGGAAAACGTGACAACTCTGTTTTTCTTTCCCACAGAATTGTTTGCAGAATATGTGTGTGTGTTCAAAAGGTTCCATTAATATTTTCTTTTTTTTAAATTTCTATTCTAAAACCGGACTTTTTTTCCGTTAAACTAAAATTCTGCATTTTTGTTTTTTAGCCTTTGTTAGGCATTAGATTGGAACTGTCTAATATATATCCTGAATTACGATATTCTTTTTATTGTATGGTGACGCGAGTGCTGGTGGATGTCTCGTTATTTTGGAAACATACTGAGTCATAATTCCTTTTCTTTTTCAAGTTATAGGAGAGAGAGAGAGAGATTTTTTTGTTACATGTTCGGTCGACGGTTGGAGCCAGACTGAACGACAATACAAGAAAACCATTATGCATATCTAGTGGATGGCATAAAAAAACATAATAAAAATATAAAAATTTCATAAGACATGCAGCGTCACAAATTTATAACAATATACGTTTCATAGACCCCTTAAGAAATTCTGTTGGAAAAATCTGGTCAACTGAAAAAAACCTCAAGAACTGAAGGAAATACTTTATTTTGGGATACATTTGCCTTTCACTTTTTGTGAGGCCATTGCAAAAGGCAGCTCTACGCGTACATGGATCATAACGAATACGACAGACTGATTGCGACATTAAGTGTGGAAATGTTTGTCAACAAGGAAGTGGGGAGAATACCTTCTAGCCCCTACATAGTCTTGCAGCCTGATAACACGATAACTTACAGGGAGAAAATAAGTTTGGTAAACTTTATCTTCAGAATGCGCAAGAAAAACCTTCGACGGTAAAAAGTTGATAATATTATTTGAAGTCCCGATAATTAAAACGAATCTTTTCTCATGTTAGAGTATTGGACGGTTTCGTTCTTTGCAAAAGTAATAACAATATCCGAATAGTAACGTTAGCCATGATTCTAATTAGGGCTGGTCTGATATATCGATTAATCGGATCGGTTAATCGATTAAAATTTTCAGTTGAATTAATCGACTCGATCAACACGATTAAAGTTCGATTAAAATTTAATAATTTGACTTAATAATTTATTTAATGAAACCGATTAAATGGCATATAATTATTGTACCAATATATAACATTTTGAATAAGTAAGTGGTCATATAAAGTCATATTTAAAAACATTTGAATCAACATTTTGATAGAATTCCATTCAACGAAAAATTGTGATAATGTCAATTTCAAATTGAGTCTGATAAGAGTTTTGGAAGGCAAGACCAAAATTTATTGTCTGCACTATGAACGTATTGTTCGTATTTTGGAAGTATCTGTTCATCGCTTCACAAGCACCATTTGGGAGGGGTTTGAGGAAAAACAAGCAACACTATGATCAAAAGTAGTTTCGAAATCAATAACGAACCTAAAATAATCGATTAAAAAAATGAGCCATGTTCTGAAAAAAACGATCCATTCGATTCAAATGAATAAATTTCAGGTTTTAACAAAGTATGTTCCGCATTCGAGTATTAAATTGCTTCAAGTCACAGCCTTAATTTCTTAGTCTATTCCTATACTTGTTTACGTTCTAGCGAATAGGTGAGTAAAATAAATAAATTACATTTTCATAGCATCAATTAATATTATATATACTTAAGGAAAATATTCTATTAAAATTCGATTAATCGGTCGATTGATGGACTTAAAATTTTTGACTGACCAGTTAAAAATTTTAATTAATTTGTTACTATCGAGGTTCATTATTTTGTATTTATTGGCAGAGATTTGATTTTCAAAATTATAAATTCTCAACAGAATAAAAAAACTCGATCTTCAAAGTGACATACATAAAAATCATACGAAAATAATTGACATTGTAATGAAATTTAATGAGCATTCGATCAGTATATTATCATCTTAAGTGGCGATGCATTAAGCAGATGCTTATCAATCAGTGTCATTGCTATCAAACGGACCTAAAGTAGAATTACACTATTTGATATATTTCATGAATAAAACTGAGATTCAATGTTGAACAAAAACTAGAGCATCCTCAGCTTTAGATTAAGAAATCTTGAGATTAAGAAATCAAGTGAAAGCATGTTAAGTTTAGCAAAATTAAAAGCCAATTTTAAAAATGTCGACAGTTGACATTCACCCGATTAAAAATATTCCCAATCCTTTCTGCTTGCTAACCATATCACCGTGCTTACGTGATATCTCGCTTTCTTAAAATCCCCTTATTAGCAATGAAAAGCATCGATATACTGTAGAACTGATTTTTTAATGTTTTATCTTTCGTATCTTTTCTACTCTGCACCTGCTGAAAATTGTAATCTAGCCTACTTCATGAAGAACTTACTACGATTCTAGTTATTTCTATTACGACTTTTACGATTCGAATCTGGGAAAATGATTGTGCTAGGGAGAGTTGAATTGATTACCGAGTGAATTCAAATTGCACAAGAATTTTATGAAATCGATTCTCGGGCTAAAAGTCTATTAGCCTCTCTCTTATGGGAGTGGTTCTACGGGTACTTCCACTGAATTCTGAAACTATATAATCAAATTTTTTTCCAATATGTTTCACTTGATTGCTTTATTTCTTCAAATCTCTCTGTGGCACCTTAAACCACTGGTCACAGTTCTTCTTTCACATGTAGAAACTTATAATATCCCAGAGCTGCAACGGGGATAAAAACTAAGGTTGAGGTCAACTGCTTTAAATCAACATTTAAAAGAAATCAAGAACATCTGAACACTATCTTTTGACGATTTCAACATTGATAATTTAAAATTCGAAAACTACATTTAGAATGTAATCAAAGCCTTACATATCTTTATCGATTCGGAGAAGAAATTCATGTGAGATTAAATTCGTGTTTCATTCCAAAGGGAGAAGGCCAACACGTGCGGCACATCTGAAGTAAAGATGAGATATTTTTGTATGCCGCTTAATGGATTCCGCTGAGACTATCGTTTCGAGATTAAACGATACGTTTGTGAAAGCAAACGGGATATAAGTTTGAATTCAACTAAGAAAATAAAAAAAGTGGGATTTTTTTCTGTACTACACACACACACGCGCACACATAGTGGCAGAAACATTTGTGAGCCTTTTGCACAAAGCATAAAAGATCTTGGTGATGCCATAGGATAAAAGATGAAAAAATCGTTTATCCGGAGTTGCGGACATTTGAGTAAAGACGCATTCATCCGAAAAAAAAATGGAAATAACTTTCTTTGTAGCATTAAAGCGGCAAAAGAAAATGTTTGGCTGAGTTTTCATTGATATTTAAATTTAGATTTTTCTCTTTTCATGTATGTGAAATGCTTTCTTTTCCAATTTCTTTCCGACAGAAACAAAATGAAGGAGAGAAAAAAAAAAATTGGAAAATGAAAATAAAAGGAGTTTAGTACATGTTCAAGAGGTACATGTTTCACAAATAAAAAATTTGACTACTCGAACAAGTTTCTGGCCTTGACAGAATGAAAAAAATAATAATAATTCCGCATAAAAGAACTGTATAAAAACCAAAGGTTTTCGATGAAGTTACAAGTACAAGAGCTTACTTGTTCTCAATTTTACTTCTCCGCCATTTTTATTTTTAATGTTCTGCGAAAAAAGTTTTTAAGGAGAAGTTATGGGAAATTATGTTTTCATTTCAGCAACATTTTGCCTGATTTTTGATCGATTTGTATTTTATTTCTTCTTTGCGTAAGCTTGAAAATAAAGATTGTAGAAAGGAATATCTATTCTGTAAGTCTGATTGATGTTCGAAAAATTCCAAGACCAAAAGTATCCCTTTTTTTAATAGTTTTCGGGAATGAAGTCTTATAATTTTTGTTAGACTGTTATTTGTATTTATAAACACCTTATATACTACTTCATACGAGGTAAAAACCGAAATGATCGATAAAATGCTTTTCGTGTACCACTTGAAGATGTGCAGTGTAGTTTTTCATGCCATTTTATTTTTAATTACGTAACGTAGATAAGAGTTTCTGAGTTTAGGAGTGTATTCATTTGCTTATTTGATTTAGAAAAGTGTGAAATGCGTTCGCAGTTTGACGAAAAATAAATTCCTTCCAAAAAAAAGAGAAATAATAAAGAGAAGCAAACACTTTTTCGAAATAAAATTTAATTGTATTCCCTCAAAGGACATGCAACACATATTTATACATATTTTTATTACACAACATTTCTTAAAAAGTATCACAACGGTTGTCACAAATAGAGGACCAACTTTCAACGCTAAACAGAACACCTGGAAATAATGTATCTGCAACTTCCATTTTGAAAGCTATTCAAGCTGCGCGAAGTCACGTCCAAAGCTAATCAAGATTTGATGGAGGTTCATCTTAACGTATCTCATTATTTCACATTATACATAGCATATTCACATTATAACATAATTTCGATGCAAGATTTGTTGTTCAAAGACGAAGTGGAACATGCATAACTGCAAATAAGGTGATGTGTTGCTCTAG
Organism: Pholcus phalangioides; assembly: GCF_987345545.1. Taxonomy (NCBI): domain Eukaryota; kingdom Metazoa; phylum Arthropoda; class Arachnida; order Araneae; family Pholcidae; genus Pholcus; species Pholcus phalangioides. The sequence continues at coordinate 36,621,295 of NW_028301600.1, read as the reverse complement.
TATGAGAAGTGGCATATTTTCTAATAAAAAGATACTTTCTAGGATGTTTGCCAGTGAAAAATTGTGACTGTGAGGTAGAATGCCATTGAAGTAACGGTTGCTTGAAGCCTTATGCGAACTGAGCTGCTGTTGAATACAATATAACCTTATTTATGCATCCTGCTTGTTGGAACATGTGCCAAGTACGAATACATTATTCTTAGCACCTTTCATCTTATCACTGGATGACGCACGTGACTATAATTTCTGCCCAAATATGAACGTAATTCATTAAAGCAAACAATGTCATGTCACCCAGTCAGACAGACTGGAAGTTTGATGTACAATTGCAGTTTGACGGTACGTTTCTGAGGTGGAAAGGGTAACCTAAGACGCTGAGTAGCCTATTACCAGTTTCATATTGCTGTGGCGATGCTATCGAGGACTCAGAAATCAACAAAATGCGTACTGATAAAATAATGGTCCTTTTTTGGCGTCGTTTGTGGACGATGGCAAGAACTTTTTATTTTGTGCGCCCTGGATTTATAATTGAAACATACAGGGTGACAAATTAAGTCCCTTGGCCACAAATTACTTCCGGACCGTTGATTCCAGAGGCATACTTCCAGTTAGAAAAAGCATCCAGAAAACGTGTATACTTCAGATATGTCATTCATATTACAAGGGGTTGTTTAGTTATTAAAATGAAGTTGGCTTTTTATTTGATCACCCTGTTCTAAAAATTCCAAGTATACGGTTGTTTCCTTGTCTTTTCTGAGGCTAACAAAAAAGTTCCACTTTTGAAAAAAAGTACAATATTCTTCGAGATATATGAAGTCAAAAATCGTAGAAAAGTTGGAGAATAACCGCATAAAATCAGCTTTGTCCGTTAGTTTATGCTGATATTTCTCAACTTTTCTGCAATTTTTGAATTCTAATATGTCAGCAAATATTGCGCATGGAAAGGTGGAATTTTTGTTGTTGGTCTCAGGAGACGCAGAGAAACAACATTTTAATTGGGTATTTTAGGACAGGGTATCCGTATAAAAAGTCAACTTTTTTATTTCAATAACTATACAACTCTATGCAATATGAATTACGTATCTGAAGTCTACATGTGATTTGGATACTTTTTCTAATTGGAAGTATGCCTCTAAGATCAAGTAATGTGCTGCAAGTGATTTAGTCGGTCACCCTGTATATTCTTCCAACTACGAAAAATCTCCGATCGCCAAATCTCATTATCGCCAAAAGAAAAATTGAGTTTTCTCATGACGAATCATCTGCCATTTGTCAAAGTACAATACGGCTATTGAAGAATCGAAGCTAATTTACTTATGGCAACGCTTGGAGCTCTCATATTCATATCTTTGGAGTTTCAGGAATATTGACACCGTCCTATTTTACTTCACGTATCCCGAAAAAAAATGAGAGTTATAGCAATACATTCTTTCTAGGTGTTCGTGAAGAACAGTAGTGCTTGTTTAGTGTTAGTCAAATATATTCAGTTTTAATCCCCCATGCTGTTGTACATATTTATGGAAAACTAGATAAACGTTTCCTAATACCACTCAGAAAAATCAACAACAAAAAGACAAGTACATTTGGTGATTTTTCTACATATTTGGTGAGTACATATTTATATATACCTCAAATTCACGTATCAAACTTTATAAATAAAATGATATGCCTATCCACAGATATAATGCTGATATTGTAAAAAAATATTGGCATTAGAAAAAAAAGATGTATTACGCAAAATATGGTCGTGGTCTGAACGTGTAGCTAAAGTAATTCAACAAGGGTTTCTCATTGAAACTTAACACAGTCATAGGAATAAAATATGCATCAATAATTTATTTTGACAAAGTCATGAGAAAAAAATGAATAATATATGAACGCCAAATAAGTAGTCCCTAAGTATTCTTGAACAGTGGCACATTTTGTGATCTCAGTAACTTGGAGTGTATCTATCAATTAAATTATCAAATTCATTCTGATATCAAAACTGTCTTCGCGAGAGTTTGTTATGTAATGTGAAAATTTTCATTAAAATATAAGTGCAATGTTTCATAGATAAATATTCCATCGAAATGGCGTTTTCCTTGGCATTCCATAAAAATATTGTTATATTGCACATCGAAACACACGCACGTTTTTTCACGTAACAGTTTATCTATTACTATTTCGGCTTTCCGAATTGGCGTAAGTATATCATTCATTTTCAATACAGGACCGATATGTCTACGTAGATACAAAAAATGTTGAATATATTTACATATCACAGATTTTTTTTTGTTTCTGTTTCAAATCGACCAAATGAATCATTAACTGATGTACATGCATACATTATATACATTCAATATATTGAATTTATTCTATTGTACAACGTTACACACACGCATATTTGCGAACCGAAATCTGATTTCAAGTACAGGAATCGTATGTTTTAAATTTGTCATATAGAAATATATATCAATTTTCCATGAGGGGAGGGAATAAAACTTCAAAAATTACGTGATATGGAAAAAAATCCAAGTATAAGGTGTCTAAAATAAAAATTAAAAAATCCTTAAAACTTTGCGATGATGCATAAATTATCTTACGCAATATAAATGCAAATCTCATGGGTTAATTCTTCACAACTTTTACTAACACGCGTTATACCTTTTTCGCTTTGAACGATATTGCAAAGATCCATTATGCATATTCATCACGTTTTCTTTCTTTTTCAGTAGACTCATTCATTAATGTTCAATTGAATTTTTTTCATCTCAATTCAGCGCGAGTTTTTTGTTGTTATTGTCTTATTTAGTGGTAAATCCCCGTAACTAATTATTTAGGCGCATTTTCGCTTACATTTACATTATTTGGTTTGACACACTTTATTTTCCCAGTCCGATTTCAATCCGTAGAAACTTATGTTTCTTATGCCATACATGAGCTGTTTGTTTTCTAATGCGCGTAGAAGATGGTTATCTACTACGTTCCTAATTGCAGTGTTAAATGGATCTCCTATAGTACTTTGATGAGAAAAATACTTTGAAATAGATGCTAAAACTTGACTTCGCTTGACTTCGCAATGTCCAATGATATTTTATACATCTATACTAAAACAGACCAATTATTCTTTCTAATGAAATACATTTTGGAAATATTATCATACCGGCATACATCGATGTTGATGCAATGTAAAATAATCCTATCTATGGTTAGAGAATTATTTAACAAAATGAAGACTGTTACATTTCTAATGTTTTTTTAATTTGTTGATACAGAAACGAACAAGATCTGAAAGGATATACAGTAAACTCTCGACTATCCGGCTTGCGACTATCCGATCTCCGTATTACCAGACTTAGTTAAAAACTCATGCATAATAATTCTCCACGATCCAAAGCTGCTCAAAAAACCAGTTTTGGGGTGTGACTACACAAAATCGACCAGTGAAATCTTACGCGTTGTGAGCACAAGTGGAGGGATATTTTGCAGAAAAGGGATAAAAGGGAGAAGCAAACAGCTATCAACTGACTATTCAAAAAGCTGTGTTTTCTCTTTCATCTTAGGGCTAACTTTTGAAATTTGCGTAATTTATTTATGAACAATGATATAATTTTTAATAATTTTTGTAACAATCAAACCTACGTTTTACGCTAAAGTTTTGCTTATTTTAATAGCATATGTATTCATACAGTACAGTAGGCCTATACATGATTTTATATTTCATGCAGCCAATTTAGACATAATGGAATATATCCTAAAATGTGCTCAATATTTTTATTCTTGCACCGTTTATTTATGCTGTAATAAATTTTTAAAACATACAGTGCAGTACGTAACAATGATTTAATAAGTACTTACCTGTACTCAGAGGCCGGGAAATATGAATAAGAGCGGGTTTTGGTATAACAGGGTGTTTTTCATGGTATGCAGTAGGGGTAGGAATTGAATATTCATAGAACTCCGGTCTATCCGGCTTTTCTGTCACCTAGCCCTACTTCTGCTATATTAGCCAGGATAATCCAGAGTCTACTGTAGTAGGGAAAATCAACGTGAAGCCAAGTGTCAAAATGTTCTGAAATCACAAACTCAGCAGGACAATATTTCATTGGAGATCATTATGGGATGAGAGATAAAAAATTTAGCAGCAAGTAATTGGTAATTGTAGCGTTCAAACACTAAAAATATGATTTGAAAACAATTAAAAATGTATACCATATTTTTTTTCAATACTACGATGAAAATTATAAATAAATATTTCTGTTGCAACGAAGTACACAATAGCATCATATACAAAGCAAATGTGAATATACAGAAGATTGAAACTTGTACTTTTTCCTTTTATAAATTTAAAAAAAGAAGAATCAAAAGAATTCGAGAAATATAGATTTTATAGAATATATGAATTCTTTTGACAACTAATTTCATATCACTATCTTATGGACCAATCTCATGTTTAAAATGAATTAAAGCGATTCACGTATAATTGTAATACTTGGGCATGTGTTGCAAATAATAGTTTTAGTTTGTTGACTTTTTGTGAGCTAGGTAATATTTAAATATACTGTGAAAAACAACTATTTCATTTTATTGCTTTATAATCTCTCTAGTTAATGACATTTTCTGCACATAAATTAATAATCAAGACTTCTGACAAATGCTCAATTTGAAAAACTTGGAACTTCAAAGAATTTGTATTGGATTTCTAATTCTTTATATGTGACAAATAAATTGTAATAGTTTATATAATTGGAAACTTCTTAGTTTATACTTAGTTATGACGGTTTATACGAAATAAACTACACACTTTTCTTCACGACGATCTGGAGTTTATTTTTGACGATCTAAATTTTGAAGTCTCGCAGAGGGGTCTTCATCCACTTCATCTTCTTAATGATCTATCTTGCATTTTCGACGTAAAAAATAACTGGAATCTGAAGATGCAAGTTCAGCAACAGGAGTTTCTTGTCTTTCACGGAAACCTGATTTGCATTTCCGCCATAAATGGTAACATTGAGCTGAAAGTGATGAGTTTTCATCAGCATTTTTGACTGCAATTTCTTCACAAGAACCTGTTTTGCGTTTTGAAGGTAAACATTGCTGTAGACATGGAAGTGAAAGTTTTTGATCACTGGTTTTGTCAACATTTTTTTTACAAGAACCTGCTCGTTGTTTTTGATGACCCAAAGCTGAAGTTGACAATTTCCCAGCAGGAGCCTTGTCCACTTGTTTTCCATAGCAACCTGCCTTGCGTTTTGGACGCAAACAGTAATGTGAATTTATAGGGGAAAATGTCTCAGAAATTGCAGGGTTCACACCTTTTGTCTGATAATATGACATTTGCTTTTGGCAACCAAAGGCTAAAGGTGAAAAGTCCACATCCACAGTACGAGCTTTTTCCACTTGCTTTCCACGGATACCTAGCTTGCATTTTCGACGTAAAAAATAATGCTCCGTTGAAGGTGAAACTTTTGCAGCAGAAGATTTTTTTTCATTTTTTCGACAAGAAACGATCTTTTGTTTTTGACGATGTAAAGGTAACAATGAAATTTTTCCAGGAATATGTCCTCTGATGTATTTCTCAGGGACATCTGCTATTTGTTTTTGACGGTTTACTGTTGGCAGCAGAATTTTTCTAGCAATAAGATTTTTTATGCTTTTCTTACGAGCATCTGCCATTACTTTTTGGAAGTCTAATTTAGGCAACAATATTCCTTCAGCAAGAGGTTCCTTCATGCTTTTCTCAGGAATATCTGTTATTTCTTTGTGACGGTCAAAATATGACCGCAGAGCTCTTTTAGCAATTAGATTTCTGATGTTTCTCTTACGAGCATCTTCCATTAGTGTTTTGAAATCTAACGCTGGCAGAAAAGTTCTTCCAGCTAGAGGTTCTTTCATGCTTTCGTTACTCACATCTGCAATTGGTTTTTTAATGGTCAATGTTGGCAGTGACATTTTTACAGCAAGAGGTTCTTTCATGGTTTGGCTACTCGCTTCTGTCATTTGTCCTTGACTGTTTAAAGTTCGCAGTAAAATACTTCGAGCAATAGGTTCTTTCTCGCTTTTTTCGCTAAAATCAGCTAGTCGTTTTTTACAATGTATGGATGAAGCTGCCGATTTCTCTTCTGTTGTAAAAAATGATTGTACTTCATGATCATTTTTATTTACAGCAATCTTTTGTTCGTTCAAATCAGGTGGAGCATTTGGTGAACAGATTCCTATTGTTTTTTTGTTTGAAGCATGATATATGGGCTCATCGCGATGACGGTCGTTTGAATTATTTCGTCCGTATCTTGTATGTGAAGAGACCATTGATACTGATAAATGCTTATGTGTGGAAAAAACCTTCACTTCCTTTATCATCTTTCTGGATGAAAGTGTCTGAGAAGATAAAAATGTTGGTGCTGGAAGTAACGAGTCTTTTTTGTTATGAGAATGCGTACTTATTTCTGTAAACATGATGTTTTTGTATTGGTTACTTTCGCTCGTAATGGGTTCAACAAGAGATTCCTTCGTAATTTTCTTGGGAACACCTGCCATTTGCTTTTTAAAATCCCAAGTTAACTGCGACATTCTTTCAGCAAAACGTTCTTGGTCACTTTTTCCGCAAGAATCCGCAATTTGTTTTTTACAATTTATGGTTGAAGCTGTTGATTCCTCTTCTGTTATAAAGAATGATTTTACTTGATTATCACCTGTATTTATCGCCATCTTTCGTTCTTTCAACCCAGGTGGGACATTTGGAGAAGAGAATCCTATTGTTTTCTCGTTTGAAATATTATATATGGACTCATCGGGATGAAGGTTGTGTGAACGTCTGTAACTTGTGTACCTAGAGACCATTGATAAAAGCTTATGTGTTGAAAACATCTTCACTTCCTTTATCATCTTTCTGAAAGAAAGCATCTGAGAGGATAAAAATGTTAGTGGTTGAGGTAACGAGTTTTTTTTGTTATGAGACTGCGTACCTATTTCTGTAGGCATCATGTTTTTGTATTGATCACTTTCATTCGTTATGGGTTGTGGAATCTCGAACATTTTTGGGGAAACTAAGGTTTCGACTTTATCCGTTTTATTTTCACGTGATTCAGCATCCATCAGGGTCGTCCTTTGCTGTTTTTCTGAAATTAATTCACTAAAGATATTAGGAGGCTCAATGGTGTTAGATATCGAAGTGAAACCTTCGATCGTTTCTCCACCGGCGTTTTCTGGTGTTGAAAGTTCAGGTTGAATCCTTTTCACTTTGCACATAAGTCCATACAGAATGTAATGGTAATGCGTTAAAAAGTTGCGTGTTTTATTTTTCAAGTATGGAAACAAAAATTCTTCGAATTTTTTATGTTTTACCTCGTATATACGGCTGTAATACAGAATTTTAAGTCGCAGTCTATTTTTTAATATGCCTTCAACTTTTATTTTATTTAAGTATGATTTTAGAAATGGGGTAACTTCTCTGCGACGCACAATCGTGTTGTAACTGAAAAAGTCTACGGTGTCTTTGAAATTGGACTTCATTTTTCTGGAATTAAAATGAAAAGCATTGCATTAAAAAAACTTGATACCATAAATAAATCATTTTTAATCAAGAATTGTTATTTGTTTTCTTTTTATAATTATATTTTATTCTTACAATTAGATAATGAATTTCTAATCAATGTCTCAAAAGTACAAAAGTATATATACAGTTCTGTTCCTATTTAGTGAGAAAACTCATGTATGAATGATTTCTTTTCAATTTAATATATACAACCTCTGACAATAAAGTTCGGTGAATAGTCCTGTAGCATTAACGTAGATGAAATGTTAACGAAAGTTACCTTACTGTCCTTCGAAATAGTCACCTCCCATTACTATGCACCGCTGAGATCTCCTATACATGTCCTGGAAATTTTGCAAGAAGTCTTCTTTTGGGATGGAGTTCAAAAGCCTTGTCACGTTTCGTTGGATGTCAGGAATATCGTCAAATCTCGATCCTTTCAAAGCGAGTTTGAGTCGTAGGAATAGGAAGAAGTCTGTAGGATTGAGATCTGTGGACGAGTATGGTGGATGTCAATTTGCACCACCCCCTTTTTTTGCCAAGAACTGTTTGACAATATTGGCTGTGTGAGGGCGAGCATTGTCGTGAACAAGAAACCATGAACCTTGTGCGTACTGAGGTCGTACCCTGCGTAGACGTTTCATGAAACGGATCAAAATTTCAATGTACCTTGCAGCATTCCTTGTGGATAATGCTTTGACTATCAAAAAAGGTGATTAGCATCGTTTTGATGCGTGATTTTTCTGCTCTGACCTTTTTCCGACGAGGTGATGCAGGAGAACACCATTCCATGCTTTGCCGTTTCGTTTCAGGGTCGTACCTGAGACACCAGGACTCATCCTCAGTGACAGTACAGTTCAAGAAATTTGGTGTTGCATCCGCCGTTTCAACAAAATCCTATGAAGCCTGTAAACGTGCCTCCTTCTGATCGTCAGTCAAGTGATGAGGCACAAGACGACAACACGCCTTTCGCATCCCTAAATTCTGGGTAACGATTTGTCGTACGGATTCACGGTTAATCTACAGTTCATCAGCTATCATGCGCACAGTTAATCGACGATCGTTCGTCATCATTTTCATCACTTTCTCAATGTTTTCGTCACTGACGGAGGTCGCCGGTCTTCCGCTACGGGGGTTGTCAGAAACACTTTCCCGGCCTTCTCTAAAACAGCCGGACCACTCGTACACACACTTCATGGACAGTGATTCATCTTCATAAACACGTACCAGCATCGCGTGGGTTTCTTTCGGTGTCTTGCCAAGCTTAAAACAAAACTTTAAATTGATCTTTTGTTCGTTCATTTTCCTGTTCTCAGTTAAGAACCAACGTACTAAACAAGCACTTTGTAAAACAAGTCTTTCACGGAACACAAACGACGCTCAACTGAACAACGGTGGCGGCAGATGGTCAACACCTGCCGCTACGCATGTGCAGTGTTTTGCTTCGACAGTGTTGCCAGATCGGCCGTTCTGACTTCATTCACCGAACTGTATTGTCAGAGGTTGTATATACAGGGCATCCATAATTAAAAGCCCGTATTTTAAAGTAGCCTACAGGCGAAACCAGTCACAAGGAAATTGTGGAATTTTGTGAAAGACTTCATGAAGTGATGGTAATTTGTTCCAAGGGGGGAACATTAGTTGCACATGTCACCACCAGAGGCCGTTTTATTAAGAAATGACACATTTAAGCAAACGTTTACGATTTCAACAATTGTTACTGCAACAACATATGTTCCACATGATGACCATCATTTTCACATACCATGTGAAATCGCAAGATGGCGATCAGCACGTGGCGTGAAATACTGCCTTTAAGTTTAGGTAAAGTTCTTGGACTGTCACGACTTGCCAAACGTTTCAAATGCCCCAAAATTCGCATGGATTAAGGTCCGGGGAAACCATGGATTAGGGAAATGCCAGCGATGGCACGTTCTTTTGTAAAATGTGTTTTAAGAACATTGTTAACACACACTGCAATGTGTGGAGGAGCTCCGTCTTGCATAAAGATTGTGTTCGCAAGGCAGTGACGTGCTTGCAGAACCGGAACAATTTCGTTCTGTAACAATTCGTATCGCTTCTCGGTGATCAAACATGTCACTGGACCTGTAGAACGTAACTTCTCGTAGAAGTAGGAACCGAGAGTAAATGATGCAGTAAATCCACACCATACCGCCTCTTTTGCTGAATGCAACGGAACATCTAAGGTGACGTGCGGATTTTTCGGTTCCCAAATTCGGCAGTTGTAAGTATTGACTGCACCATCCAAGTGAAAATACGCTTCGTCTGTCCAGAGGATATTCCAAGGCCATTCTGAATCGACCTCAACGCGAGGTAGAAACTGCAGTGAGAACCGGAGTCGAAAGCCACGCATTCTTGCTACGACGTATGACTTGGACAGACGTATTGTTTTTTCGTTCTGCTGAGCAACCCAGATTGAAGATTTCGTACTCAATCCAAGTGGGAAACTTGGTCAGCGTGATACTCTTATCCTCTGAAGACGACACCTATAGTGTGTCGAAATGCATTAGGAATTTTTTATTATTTCCTGGTATTCGCCTTATCCATTGACGAATTTTTTGAGTACTTCATAAAGTCCTCCACAAAATTTCACTTTTTTTCTGTTGACTGGTTTCACCTGTAGGCTACTTTGAAAGTGGGTCTTTTAAATATGGGCGTCCTGTATATAGCGTACGTATATTTTAATGGAATATGTTGAACACTTTTTATTAGTACATTGAAATAATCAATATTGAATAAATAAGGAGAATGTCAATTACCTACGAATTTCATAAGGATCTGAATCCATCTTAAAATTTTCAATACTCAGAAGAAATTTAACTGAATACACTTTTCTCCTTTCAGTTCAAACCTTGGCGATTTAGCTGAAATGAAATAATAATAATAATTGAATAACACACTTATATATACCACTGAACTAAATCCACCAGCATGCATAACGAATACTGTACTTAGGGGTAGTTGGAAGAATGTTCATAATTATCATGAGATTACGAAGTACTTGTACTTCGTGAAGAATGTGACCACTGTGTGGAGTGACAAAATTTAAATGTATGAAAAATTCCCACTTACTTCTGAATCAGCAAACTCATGAAGTGAGTATGGGTAATTGGCCAAAGCCAGCTTTTCTTTGTTAATCTAAATCATGGAAATAAAACATTTAATCAAATCAGTTCACAAACGTTTGTGAAAATTAATTAGCACTAAATTTCTTTTGGGAGAAGTAGATTCAGGCAATAATGTGTGTTCTTGAACAGTCAGCGTCTAATTGATTTATTTATCACTGAAGTACAGTACATTTTCTACATTCGTAATAGGTTAAGTAAACAGATACAAATAACAATAATATCGAATTTCTCATAGGGATGGTTCTATTTCCGTAGTTAAAATAATTCAATACGGAATACTGTATAATGACAGAAACTAATATTTTCGTTGTTTTGGTAATTAAAAATGGTGCTCTTTTATATATATATATATATATATATTACCTCGATTTTTTTTACTCTTTTTAAATATCGGAACCACATTAGCAATCTTCCATTCCCCTAGGAAGATACCCTCAGCAGCACTACTTCTGTAAATCTGTGTAACTGGGCGAAACAGTTCATTAGCATTTCCCTAAGAACCCCAGGATAAATATCATCTGGCCTGTACTTTGCTTGCACATTCCTGTTTTAGAAGTTTCAGGATTTCCACATCATCCACTTCAATATCGTTAAAGACATAACACCCAAAGGCCATACAAAGGCCACAACAGGCAAAATGCCTATGATGAGGGCAATAAGGGTAGTTGGGATTCAAAGCGATAAGGATTTGCTCCAGAAAGGATTGAAGCGTGGGAAAATGAATGGATCATGACTTTTAACATTGACAAGTTAAAACAGTTAACATATACGAGAGTTAACATTGACAAGTTAAGAGAGAGAGAGAGAGAGAGAGAGAGCTGGTATCACCGAATTTGGGAATTCTCATTGATGAGCGGGTTAGGTTTTGTGAACATTGCTCAGCGGTGGTCGTAAATTCAAACAGAATGCTTGGTTGCATTCTTAAAAAGGCTTCTTCGCGTTCCCTTAAAGTTATTCTTCTGTTTTTTCGGGGCTTAGTTTGTCCTGGCCTGGAGTACGATGTACGGTTTTAGAGAGCACACCTGCAAAGGGACATAGAATAGGTCAAAGGAGTGCAGAGAAGACCTACGCGCACTCATGTTGAATGGGGGGGGGGTATGGGGCTATGAAGAGAGACATGATTTTTTGAATACTTTTACATTAGAAGAGAGCAGGTGTTGGTGGCAGGGGATGAGATTGAAGTGTTTAAAATCTTCAATGGGATAGATGGAATGGAACACGAGTCATTTATTCACCATAAATCAACTGCATCAATAAGGGGACAGAGCATCTGTTAGTAGGGGACAATTCCAGATTCTGGTGTTGCACGGATTTTTTTTATAAGATTGTAAGTAAAACTAATGGAATAGCGTACCCTCGGGAGACGTGAGACAATCAGGATAGATCGAGAAGTTATGCACACTTAGATAAGACAACCATAACTTATGGGCAGTGCATTATATTCTATGATAATTTTTGTTTTTGGAGATAATTGCTCTTTTATGGATTTGTTGTCTAGATATATTTGACATCCATATTTTTGTTGACATCTCTTTCCTGTCTTTCACTGGGCATTTTGCCTGTTGTTGCCTTTGTATTTGTATTTATATCTATAGTTCGTTTCAGGTTAACTTTGCAGTGAAAGGGAAGCTACGAGGGAACCGCATCACACGTTGCTATGACAACGAAAGCCTTTCAACCAATGTATCGATGCGCAGTCGTGGTAAGGTATAGCTGATTCTCGCCAATCTCACTGAGAAAAATCTTTTTTTTATGCATAATGGTGATCATTTTTTTTTCTATTTTAAAATTCTTAAACGAATAAAGATCGATTCAGAACACTATTTTTTCAGTATTCATTTTCAATCATTCAAAAAATTGAAATATTCTGCATAAATGATCATCGTAAGCCTCCGATATATGGGAACTATATTTTGCGGCGAAGGAATACACTCTCTACCTTTCTCTGCACTGCTAAGTTAACCTGAAACGGACTATAGGCTTTCAACGGATAACAATGTCTATTACATCTATAAATTAAATTTATTATCGGTCATCCAGTAGTATCCGCTATTCAGACTTTTTAACGTATACCGTCCATTACGTATATCTTTTCATCCAATAATTTTTTCTTGTTTTCTTATATACTATGAACAGATACCTCATGAAAACATAAAAATGGGAGTGAATATATTTCATATATTTCAATGGGTAAAACAATCCAATGTAATGGAGGAAACTAGTATTTTAGGTGTTTAAGGGATTAATATTTTGCAATGTTTATTCAGTTTAATACTCATCTTATACAATTTTTTTATTGCTATTTATTACGAGAAAGTTTGCGTTACAAGTGAATATTGTGAGTAAACTCGCATATATAAAGAAAGTAATCCCTCAATGAAGATGTAACGGCACAGATTTTGATGCTCCCTTTTATAGAGCAATGTAAATTTCCGAAACAAAAAGTTATCTGTAATTTATCGTCCAAAAAATAAGTATAACACAGTGGTTTCAAATTTCATCTGTATATTTTTTAAAGTTTCATAGTTATTGAAACTATCATTACATAATTATTCTTCATGAGCTTAAAAATTCTCATATCATGTTGTATTCTTCAAATAATCTTTATAAAATATTATCTGAAATGTGCAATTTTTTTCTCTATCAGTTCAATAATATGAAAAGTTCTCAAAATACGACTATGTACCCACGCAATGTTTTTAAGCAATCGAATTGTTCTCTTGGGTAACTAATCGCAATTTTCTCTTATAAATTTTTTCAAATACGTAAAAATCATGAGCCAATGTATGTGCTATTTACTACCAATATTCAACATTGATAATCAAACAAACTATTATTTACTAATTTCTGGGCTTTTAAATCCGTTGGTTATATAAGTAAAATTCAGTTTTAAATTTTTAATTATTGGATTAGATATGATGTATACTGCAATTGTACATATTTAAAAATATTAAAGCTCCGCGCGGCACTCTTCTCTCACGTCCAATTACATAATGTCGTGAACATCGTTGGAAATAAAAAACATTGTATATATATATTATAGGTTATGTTCATTCACGTTCACATATCACAGGCTAATCAAATAGAATCATTGACATTCCGGATCACACAAACAATATTAAATACCAGGGAAAAACCTGTCTTCAAAAATTTCTATTCAGTAATTAAGAACGCAACTAACAAATCACGTACCTTCTTTTTGTAGCAAAAAATTAGCGCTTCGATCAGACAAGACGAGCAGCACGTTGCTTGCACGTATATAATGAGGAGAAGAATGAGGGAGAAAGTAAAATACGCAGACTTTTTATACCGGCCATCCACATTTCGTGATTTAGCCTTTTTAACGGATATCGCAATGCCCATGATATCTACAAATACTTATTTGTGTGTTGATTAAAATATCAGTGCATTGTGTTATATACAGTAATCATACCATATAGAACATCAAATGATCCACGCAGGTGGGAAAAAATTGTTTGTCGTTAGTTGTAAGGCATTAATTCGTCTAAATCAGGGGTGCGCAACCTTTTCAGTCAGCGGATCACATACGTGGTATTGCTAGCGCTCACGGGCAAGAAAAATTTATATATGTAGGATGACCATTTGACTCGCAACTTACGGACATTAGCTTTGGTCATTTTGGATTTTTTTAAACCCGTTTTTTGCTACGAAGCTGACTTGAACTTTTATTTTTACTAAAGTCAAGAACTCTTCTTATTACTTGTATTATGATAATTGCAACTATGATTACTAGCACTTTTGGTGATTTTTCAGTGCTAAATAACAGCTTTGCTTACCTTTACCGAAGTTTTTGATCGATGGTGTCCCGTATTTTTCTGTAGCTATCCTGATTTTACGTTATTTTTTTTTGAGGAAGTATGCTAAGCATCGGTATGTATCTGGTTGTGTGTATTGATACTTCTCTGCTACTACACTTAACCGTGCATGCGCCTCGTAAACATTCTACTCGGGGATTTCTGACAAATTGATAGATGCAAGATTGCGTTGTTTTTGTGTATACGTATATGTGTGTGGCCTTGAAGTATTTATGTTGTCAGATTTATGCTTGTTTAGTGCTATACTAATGCAGCTGTCTGTCAGAAGATCCGGGCTCTGTCCCTTCCGGGATGTAAGCTATTCATATTTCGAAGTGACAATGGCAAGTGTCAGAATTGCCGCGAGTGCAGAGTGCACAATTTTTTTTATGCAAAGAGGGACCACACGACAAAGTTTCGATACTCCTCTACTGGAAAACCTTTCGCGGGCCACATTCGGTCCGTGGGCTGGAAGTTGTGCACCCCTGGTCTAGATCGTCAGCATACCAGTTTGTTCATCTCGAGATCCATACTATGAGCGAGTATGTGTATGTGTTTGTTTATATGCAAGGCAGTTTTGAGAACTTATATGCATAATACCGATAGATGGATACGGAGAGATAGGGCGATATCCCCTCTTTTAATGGAAAATTAGTAGGCTCTAGTAGTTATTGGCTCTTTGTACCAGTAAATCGAGGCTATTGGCCCCTTTTCAGAATAACACTCAGCATAAACTAAAAAAAAGATAATGAATTAATTATTCTTTCTTCAAACTCACTCACCCTCTGAAGACATCCCTCGAAAGTCTGCATTATCGGGTGCCCAGTAAAACACATGTGGAAAAAAGTATTGGCAAAATTGAAAAAAAAAAACAAAAGAAAAACCTCACGTTCTCTCCTTTCTGAGGAAAAGTTGAATGTTAGCTTCACAAGTTATATTGCTGTATAGTTATCGCATATGTATAGAACGTCCAGCACATCAATATTATCTTCGTATAAGACATCTTGGGGAAGAAAAGAAATGTGCCTTATCCCACAAAATTGGTTTTTGTTACGGCCCTCTTTACTGTTACGGTCATGTTAAATCCATTCAAATACGACTGGTGAGTACGACGATTCTATCGTCATTAGAGTTGAGTTACGTTTTTCCAGGCCCCCCCCCCCCTAAATACAAGAATGTTATGCTGACCAGTCCCGAAATATTCCAACCCACATAAAAAAGAGAAAGATTCCTTATGGGTTCCTGATGAAGACCAATGTGACCGATGCCTCTTCTCTCTATTTAGGCACGTTAGTATATCCTAACAATGTCTACAATGTGAGTATCGTGCATATATATGTGTTCAGGTACTGCCATCTATTTTCCAAAAAAACCGAAAAAATGAAAATTTTTATGCACGTGTTTGTAAACGGTGTTCATTACTAGTTGCGAAAATGTAACGCCTTGTAATTGTGCTTAAAGTTGAAAAATGACCACACAGAGGCCATCCGAATTGAAAATGTAATTATAAAATTAAGTCATTCCTTTATTGATCTCAGCAAGAATTTTTTTTCGCAAAATCTGAAAAAAAATTCATGGGGATATCGGTCATTGACAATCTTGATTGTTACATATCTTTATTTTATATAAGTCAGAAATTTTCGAAATATCTCCGTATTTTCGTCTGAAAATCACGTCGTAAATTTGTTTTTTTTTACATTTATTTTTTTCATTTCTTTCTGTGGGTCATATAACATTTTTTATTTTCATATCAACCCCATGACACTGTCAGAGCTCAATTTTCCTTGTTTTTTTAAAGTTATTCTTATATTTAATTTTCATTTTTTAATCAACACATTATGGAACAATCTTCGGAAATCACTCTGTATATTTTTAGTACTCTTATTTTTTTCTCTCATAGGCTGGGATTACACTATAAAAGTTTTCTAAAAGTTCTTTTATAAAATTTGAAAAATTCAACCAATAAGATTATGGATTGCATTTGCTCGAATGTAAACTGCTTTATTGGCTGGATTTTTCAAGTTTTATAATAGGGATTTTATCAAACTTTTATAGTATACTCCCGGCCTTACACTGGTCCACCTTTTTTATCTTTGTCGAAGGTATTTTCCGATTGCTACTGGAAAAAAAAAACACAACAACAACATTATCAAATTATCTAGAATAAACTACATATACGTATATTTATAGAATTTTTTTCCTTCAAAACATAAAAATAATCTAAACAGAAAAAAGCCATTGAAATCAAGCTTTATTTTATTCCCTCAAAAGAAAAGATACATAAGTTTCTACATATCATCTATGATACATTTTGTGTAAATCATTCATGATACAATTTTTATATTGAAAATTTCATTAACATATATTCTCATTAGCTATCAATTATTTTCATGTGTCAAATTAATTTACTGAGGATTGATTAACATATCATACATTCACTTCACTTTTGCATCGATAAAGGAATGATGCCCATGAACACATGGAATAATTAAGAATTGTGAATTAGAATAGAGTTGTGATTATGAAAGTTGTTTGGATATTTCTGATCGTACGGAAAACTTTTCTGTTTCGTGAAACATAACAATTTTCATATCCATATTATATGCCAATGACTCCAGAAATCCATGGTTTTTTATTTTTATTGTAAAGATATCCCTCTGCTTGATGAAACGTATGAGTTCACATGTTCACTTTCTATGCAGATGACTAAAGAAATTTACGGAGACTTTCAATAATTGTTGGTTGTTCTTCTACTATGGGTACACACATTACTTCGCCCTATATATAAAATATTTAAAAATTACTTTGATAACATTTTTGACTTTTGTCTTTGGTTATTTTCAACATGTGTGTTCGTCGTTGGCATATATCATATGTTCATCTTGTTCGCAGAGTTTCCATTGGCACTTAATGCAGCAGGAGCAATTTTTAATGCTACGTAATATAAAAATACCCTTAGATATTTTCTCGTATCGCAAATTCATTGTCACAAATCATATTTTCCATCATATAGAAAAGTAAGATGAGAAAGAGTAAGAAAGATTACATGAAAATTTTTGAGGGGAAAATGCAACAACAATTAGACACGCGATTTACATAAAAATACTCTTTACAAAGCAGTGGTCGGCTACCTGTCTATCGTCACATGAATGAAAAACAGGTAGCCATGACAACATTTTTATTAAGATAATCTTCATAAAAATTTGAGTACACAAATTTTGAAAATATTATAAGAAATATATTTATATTTAGGAAATTGGTTATATTATCAAAAAAAAAAAGCTCAAAACATAAACTAATTTTTTGGTAAAATTTTGGTCATAGTAAAAGAGAAATATAAGGGATAATATAAGGGACAAACACTGTAGAAAACTATTTTAATCTTTGATATCAAAAAAGTCATAAAATACACCGGCATTTGATTGCTGACAGCTGGTATACACTAATCCAGCGTTTCACTGCTTAAAGTATTTGTGTGTATACAAAATATTGTGTGTGCGTGCAAATAATCCATAAGATATTCGCCAATAAAATTGAACAGTTGAAGGGTTTGCTGCGAAAGATGGACAATCTCCATTTTCATAATTTTTTTGAAATCATAACTTTTAAAATTTCAATTTTCAAGTGACAACTATTTTTGTCACTTCCCATTTAATGTCGTTTTAAGTAAATAAATACTTGGAACCACAACTTTCACACACTAATCAAAATAAATTCTAAAAAAAATAAATTTTAGCTCATGATAAAATGTATAACCACAATTCCACAAAAATTTGGTTTACCTCTTTTTTGCAGCAAAACCTTCAACAATCATATTTTTCTCATGATATTTCTTATCAACATTTGAAGTAATTTACGTCATGTACTGAATGTCAGCTGGCAGTCATCATGAAACATAATCTATGATATATTCTGTAAATTTTTATACAAACGTCAGGCTGTTTTTAAATTTATTTAAGATATCACAGACTTTACTTTTTCGACATATACTATGAGAAGGGCCGTCTTAAGAGCATCATGGGCCCTCGGGCCAAGTGATTTTTCTGAGGCCCTACCTGCTAAAATGTAGAAACCTTTAGCCAGATCTCATTTTCGTGAAGCCCCTCTTCTCTTGAGGCCCCCGGGCCGTTCCCCGGTGGGTCCATGCGTTAACATGTCACTGACAACGAGACTAGAATTCAACCGACTTTTTTCATCTTAAAATTGAAGAAAAAGAAAAAAAAAACATATATAATTATCTCAAACACACTATTTATAAAAATACAAATTTTCTTATGAAGATTCAACGTAATATAAAAATTAGTAATAACATGTTTACAACATTTGAAGTATCAAAAGCTATATAATACTGTATCTCAATTCCTTCAGTAAATTTCTCTAAAAATAATGATAACAGGAATTCAAATCGCATGAATTCATTACTCATATGAGTTTTCTTTACTCATTTTTTATAATGCAGATCAAATATGATATAGTAAACCTGCTATGCAAATGTAACTTGACTACAATAGTTTAGTTGAAAAAATTATCTTTCCTTCGTATTGGCTCATTCAATTTTTTTCACTGGTTTTTTTTTTCATGCCCAAATGCGGATTCGCAAACACAATTAATAACGAAAAAATATTTAATGATTACAGGAATATATATATTTATACATTAAACATGGAACACACCATCACAAGAAATATCATAAAAAATGCTAATTTTAACGATTTTTCTCCTGCAGAGTCAAATCATTCACATTAGAGATTCTTTTTTCTGAGCTAACAAGCAAAAACATAATCAATACAAACACGTTTCACCTGCATCTACAGAAGTTATCTTCAGAAGACGGCAGTGATCGTAAATAATACCAGAGCAGAAACACAAATTAGCTTCACTTCAATTGAAGTGAATATCATATCATATATATCATATCATAGTTTGAATATCATATCAGTTAAGTTTGGTTACATTACTTGCACATGGTAAAGAACAAGTTGAGCTGCCTATTACCTTGAAAATATTCAACAGTCAAGAAAAGACTTGGTTAAAAAAGTCTAAGCCAAAAAGAATAAGCTTGGAAGAATCAAAAGAAAATAGTGAAAAGAGCAGTTACTAAATTCAACACTAGACAAAATATATGTAGCTTTCTGAATTCGAATCACACATATCAATCTTTATGAATAGTTTTGTCATATTTTTGAAGCGTAGATAGCTTGCTTCTTGATGTCTGTTACATATAGCATTTTTATAGTTCTCAGAATATTTGACCACGCAGTCATGTAAATAATCAGAAAAATAAACTTTCTTAGAAGTAAACATAGAAAACTAATTGCACTTTTTTGGTTATTTTATACTGGAAATATTTTATTACTCTAATGTTTGAAGTAAAACAAAGTAATGTGTCTACGAGTTCTCTGAATTTATATATATACAGGGTGCATAGGTAACACAGGGCGTGTGACATTTTACTGCTGAACCGTTAATATCAGAGTGATACTTCCAATTAAAGAAAGTATCCAACTAACGTGGAGTACTCAGACGTGATATTTTGCAAGCGGAAGAAACCGTTTTACCAGCATTTAAAACTGTTTTTTTTTTCTCGAATTTCCCCCGTTTTTCTAATTCGAATATCCCAGTGAATGTTGTACTTGGAAACGTGGAATTTGTTTTCTTGGAATTTAGGAGAGACCGGGCAACAACTTTCTAATTGAGCTTTGGGGAACACAAGGACAGGGCGACCGTATAAAACATAAAATTTTGTCTCCCGGTACACATACCGTCGTAAGCGAATTAAGTGACAGGTCTGAAATGACCACGTTACTCAAATACTTTTTTCTAATTGAAAGTATGTTCCCATAGCCATAGTTTTCGAGTTATTTGTGATGAAACGTACTCAACAATTTTTTGGCTGACGTTGCATTTGCGTAAAGCTTTGTTTAATTTTTTTTTCTGATTTAAATTCATACACATTTTTGTATGTGAGATCAACATATTGGAAATTAAAATATATAATGACAGAGTATCATAGTATTTTTCTTCAATTTGTTTACAAGGAAATGCGAGTTTTATATGTGACCTTTTAAAAAAAATTTGTAAAAATTTTGCCCCTTTTTTTTCTATCTAAAATCTTTTCAACGACCATGAATAGAAATAATTGTTTTTTTTAAATAGAAGGAAATAATTTTTTCTTCAATTATTTTTGTCACATGAAACATGAGGCTTTCCAAAACCATAATTGCTAATCATTTTAATTAAATTAAGTTAAACAGTTTATATTAATTAAAAAGTTGATTAATTTGAAATTTATATTAATTATAAAGAGAAACATGTTAAATTATTATCCAATTATTAAATTTTCTCAAATATGTTACCACTGAAGAGCCAAAAAAACTGGTACAACTGCCTAATATCGTGTAGGGCCCCACGAGCCCGCAGAAGTGCCGCAACACAACGTGGCATGGACTTGACTAATGTCTGAAGTAGTGCTGGAGGTAATTGACACCATGAATCCTGCAGGGCTGTCCATAAATCAGTAGGAGTAAGAGGGGGTGGAGATCTCTTCTGAACAGCAAGTTGCAAGGCATCCCAGATATGTTCAATAATGTTCATGTCTGGGGATTTAGGTGGCCAGCGGAAGTGTCTAAAGTCAGAAGAGTGTTCCTGGAGCCACTTTGTAGCAATTCTGGACGAGTGGGGTGTCGCATTGTCCTGCTGAAATTGTCCAAATCCGTCGGAATGCACAATGGACATGAATGGGTGCAGGTAATCAGACAGGGTGCTTACGTACCTGTCACCTGTCAGAGTCGTATCTAGACGTATCAGGGGTCCCATATCACGCCAACTGCACACGCCCCATACCATCACAGAGCCTCCACCAGCTTGAACAGTCCCCTGTTGACATGTAGGGTCCATGGATTCATGAGGTTGTCTCCATACCCGTACACGTCCAACAGCTCGAAGCAATCGGAACCGAAACTCGTCAGACCAGGCAACGTGTTTCCAGTCCTCAACAGTCCAATGTCGGTGTTGTCGGGCCCGGCGAGGCGTAAAGCTTTGTGTCGTGCAGTCATCAAGGGTACACGAGTGGGCCTTCGGCTCCGAAAGCCCATATCGATGATGTTTCGTTGAATGGTTCAGACGCTGACACTTGTTGATGGCCCAGCATTGAAATCTGCAGCAATTTGCGGAAGGGTTGCACGTCTGTCACGTTTAATGATTCTCGTCAGTCGTCGTTCTTCCCGTTCCTTGCATGATCTTTTTCCGGCCGCAGCGATGTCGTAGATTTAATTTTTTACCGGATTCCCGATATTCACGGTACACTCGTGAAAATCCAAATTTCATCGCTACCTCGGAGATGCTATGTCCCATCTCTCGTGCGCCGACTATAACACCACGTTCAAACTCACTTAAATCTCGATAACCTGCCATTGTAGCAGCAGTAACCGATCTAACAACTATGCCAGACGCTTGTTGTGTTACATAGGCGTTGCCGACAGCAGCGCCGTACTCTGATTGGTTCCATATCTCTTTATTTGCATACGCATGCCTGTACCAGTTTTTTTGGCTCTTCAGTTTATATAAAAAAATTGTGCAATTTGATTATGAATTGGAGGGGTGGTCAAAAATAGGTCACGTTTTCACCTATTATGAAATAGATTATTTGACATAACTCTATGTGTAACCGATTCGATACATACGGTTCAAGATCACGTGTAACCCACCTATATATTCGAATTTAAAAACTTTTATAGCGTTATATGTGAAACATGTTTACTAAACTCGAATTTACAACAGATATTTGGTACATGCCTTGACATGAATGCTCATTAGTTTGTTCTTTAACAATATAAAGTATGCATGTTATCTAAGCATGTTATTATTGTTAACATGTATGCATGTTATTAAAAAATAGTGTTTCTGTAACTTCCTGTCTGACTGTTTTCATTAAATCGTAAGTAAAAGAATAGTAGCTGATATGATTTCCAAAGAAATAAGCTATTGAGCTCTCTTCACAAGTTCTTGCCGTAAGTACTCGCCTAGGTTTTTTTTAAGGAATGAGGCTGCACGATGCTTAC
This sequence comes from Pholcus phalangioides, assembly GCF_987345545.1. Classification (NCBI taxonomy): domain Eukaryota; kingdom Metazoa; phylum Arthropoda; class Arachnida; order Araneae; family Pholcidae; genus Pholcus; species Pholcus phalangioides. Next base: position 36,598,755 of record NW_028301600.1, on the reverse strand, counting down.
AAATGATTTTGCCGCGATCTGAAGTTGACAACTCTCAGAGCGGGAAATTCCGATTTAGTTTTCTTTCCTCTTTGTCGTATCATATTGGTTTTAGATCGCGTTGACTGATACGGAGGTTTCAGCATGGAGACCATGCGCTTCGATATTTTGACATTACCACGACGAACCTTTTTCTTGATGGTAGCTTTCTCAGGAACGGTTGGTGCAATAATCTGCCGATATATGAAGTTATGAAAATCCGTTAGAAAACTCATGGTTTCATCTTTCAGGATTGGTAGCAAATACGATTTGAGTCGTGGTCGTTTTATCTCATGTACGCAGCTGTAACCCACTATATAGCCAGTCATCACCGTTATCGACCGTTCACCAACGTCTGTTTTTTTTAAGTATGAAGTTAGATACTGTGTGGCCATTAGGCGAGCAGCTTCTGAGTGACGAAGGAAATCAACGCTATTCTTGAAATTTGGCCTTGTTTCCCTAGAATAAGAGAATGAGAAGAAATATATTAATAAAACACCAAAACGGCATTGTAAAATATTTTGTTTAATTAAGTAAAAAAATGTTATTTATCGATTTTTACAATTTTATCAATATTAAAAATACACACAGTGTCCTTATAAGTACTAATTCGGTCTTTATCTAATCCACCGCTCGTCGTACTAGAGATATGGTTCTGGTACAAATAAAACTAAAAATGTTTTCAGGGATCATTATGTACCAGTTTCGACAGTGCAAATGTAGTGTGCGACGAAATAAAAATTTAAAATTTTAAACCCCATTTTCTTTTAACTTTCAATAAGAGAGTTGTTGCCTTGTCTCTCCTGAGCCCAATAAAAAATTCCATATTTTCGAGTGCATTTCTGATACATACTTTTATGGGTATCTTTTTCCAGCCACATCGTTGGGAAATTTGCCTGTGGTGTGTTTGGATTTGTATTTGTATTTACAATATTGGCTGCGATATTTGAATTCAAAAATTTGAAAAAGTTAGGAAAAACTGATTCGCTTAAAATAACTGATTTGTTATTTAAAGTTATTAGTATGATTCAGATTTTTCGGCGAGTTCGAACGAATCATCAAATAGCTTATTACTACCCAACAACACACTCATAACTAATTTTAAACCCCTGTTGCGTATCCCCCCCCCATTTTTTGTTGTAAGCATTATTTACCATCATTTCTTCATTCATTTTGAGAAGTAATGCATTTAAGAGGAGTAGGGGAGACAGCATTAAAATAGGCGTACATAACTATACAGAAATTAAATAAAAATATGAGACCACAGAAAAAAATTCATGAAAAATCAAGAATTGAAGGAAATGGTGGTGATATTTTGGAATTAATGAGAATGAGTCCCAGAGAAAATGAAAGACTGATTTTCAGAAAAATATTATAAAACAATTGTTTTCAGAAAAATATTATAAAACAATTGTTTTCAGAAAAATATTATAAAACAATTGTTTTCAGAAAAATATTATAAAACAATTGTTTTCAGAAAAATATTATAAAACAATTGTTTTCAGAAAAATATTATAAAACAATTGTTTTCAGAACTATTTAAATAATTGATTATTAAGAAATACCTTTTGACGTTACCGCCACTAGCCAGTGTCTTGATAGTAGTTTCCACTTGAATATTTCCACTTGTTGAAGGTTGTGGACTATCAGACATTATATTATTATCCGTAGGATGAATATTTCCACTTGTTGAAGGTTGTGGACTATCAGACATTATATTATCATCCGTAGGATGAAGTTTTTCATTATAACATTTGGTACAGCAATCAGATGAGTCAGTAGATATCCTCAGAGGTTTCCAAGGTTTCATAGGATTCTTAGGAGGAGCGTCTTCTGTAGTATGCATCATTCGATGTATGAAGTCATGAAAATCCGATAGAAAACTCATAGTTTCACCTTTTAGGATTGGTAACAAATAATTTTTGAGTCGTGGTCCTTTTATCTCATGTACACAGCTATAACCCACTACGAAGCCAGCAATCACTTCTACCGATGCTTCGCCAACGTCCACATTACCTAAGTATGATACTACATATTGTATGGCCGCTAGACGAGAGGTTTCTGAGTAACGAAGAAAATCTACGCTGTTCTTGAAATTTGACTTTGTTTCTCTAGAATAAAAATGAGAAGAAATGAAAAAAAAAGAACCAAAACGGCAATGAAAAATATTTTGTTCAATTAAAGTAAAAAAATTGTTTTATATATTTTTAGTTTTTTATCATCATAAATATTCATACAGGGCTTCCATATTCACCCTTATTCGTCCTAATTCGCCTTCATCTCATCAACCGTTCGTCATAGATGTATGGTTCTTATTTAAGAATATGGTCATTATATGTGTTCCGGAATTACTGTGTACCAATTTACAGAGTGCCAATATTGTGTTGCATAAAATAAAAATCTAAATTTTTATATGGTCCCCTCGTTCTCCTCGTTTTAACTAGAAAGTTGTTGTCGTGTCACTCCTGATCCTAACAAAAATTCTAAGTTTTCAAGAAGCAATATTGGCCAAGATATTCGAATTTGAAAAACGGAGAAAAGCGGTGGCACGGAGAAAAGAACAGCATATAAATTAGTAAGCATAAATAAGAAGCGTTGCCCGTAAGTTTATGTTTCCTTTCTAAACGTTTCTCCCACTCCCATTTTTGAATTCAATTTTCTCAGCGAATATTTCTTTTATGAACATGGAGTTTTTTGTTGTACTCAGGTTAGACAGGGCCAGCACGTTAAATATAAGTTAGAGGACGGGGGAAAAACCCGTTTGAAAGTTTATATTTTTTTTATTTTATGACACACTATATTTCCACTGTGGAACTGGTACAGAGTGAGTTTTGAGAACATTTTGAGAATTTATTTTCTTAAAACAACGTCCATACCTCTACGAAGAACAGTTGATGTGATAAAGACCGAATCGGGACTTACAGAGCACCCTGTATATTTGCACACAACACGCTGATTTGTTTTTAAAGTTATTACTATGATTCAGATTCATCGACGAGTTTGAATGAATCGTAAAAATAGCTGATTACTCACAACTAATTTCAAACCTCTATCGAGTTCGAGAGTTCCCTCATTCATTTTGAGAAGTAACGCATTTGAGAGGGGTGGGGAGGTAACATTAAAAAAAACATACATTACTATATAGAATTTGAAGAAATGCTGAAAAATGCCAAAACAAAAAATAGGAGCAAATCAGAAAAAAAAATTTATGAAAAAATAAGAATTGAAGGAAATATATGGTGATTTTGGAATTAATGAAAGAATGAGTTTCAGAAATAATGAAAGAATGAGTTTCAGAAATAATGAAAGAATGAGTTTCAGAAATAATGAAAGAATGAGTTTCAGAAATAATGAAAGAATGAGTTTCAGAAATAATGAAAGAATGAGCTTCAGAAAAAATGAAATAATGCTTTTCAGAAATAATGAAAGAATTGATTGAGGAAATATCACAATAATCGATTTAAAGAATACTGGAAATATAGAACAAATGATAAAACAATGCCAGAATTGATGAAAAAAGCCATTCCAGAATTATTGAAAGAAGCAATTTCGGAATTAATGAAAGATGCAATTTCGGAATTAATGAAAGAAGCAATTTCAGAGTTAATAAAAGAAATAATTCCAGAATAAATGAAAGAAAGAATTCCAGAATAAATGAAAGAAATAATTCCAGAATAAATGAAAGAAATAATTCCAGAATAAATGAAAGAAATAATCTGAGAATCAATGAAAAAAATAATCTGAGAAGCAATGAAAAAAATAATCCGAGAATAATTTAAAAAATAATCTCAGAGTTAATGAAAGAAATAATTTCAGAATTAGTAAAAGTAATTTAAAAAAATCGGAAATACTCACTCAGAAGCATTGGGTATTCAGAAATATTTTGAAAAAATAAATTCACAACTACTGATTCATTGAATTTAAAATCATTTAAACATCAGAATTAGTGAAAAAAAACAATTTTGGAAATGTCGAGGAAATAATTTTGAAGTTTATAAATGAGTTGAAATATGAAACTGATGTAAATTCAAAAATAAGGCAACAAATAATATCAAGATTAATAGAAATCCAAAACTGATAAAAAAGATATATTTGAAAATAGATGAAAAATAAAAAAATAATTCCTAAAATAAATGAAATGAATTCCAAGATTGATTAATAATGAAGTGAAAAGTATTTTATGATTTTAGATTCAGGAAGCCCACCCTATAAGATGCCACTGAGACCTACGAACAACGTCAGAAACATGACAAATATTGTAAGAAACTGAAATATGTTTTTTTTTTAATTAATTGTTGGTTTTGGCAAATAAGTGTTTTGAAAAAAAAAGTTTTTTGTTGTATCAGTTAATTTTTGCTCCATTAGTTATAAACAGTTGACAGGAAAAATGGGCATGTGAAAAATTCCATTTACCCTTTCACTGGCATTGACGAGATATCTCGAATTTTTTAAGCAAACTTTTGTCTTTCATTCCAGCAACGACAATCCCAGATATTTTGTAAAAAATCGACCTGAGGGACATTTGCTCTTCTCTTGGCGCCACGTTTTTGGAGCTTCCTGGTTTCACTGATGAGCGGCTTCATTGGGATGGGATTCTCCTGAATAGGATAAGGTCTGGGAAGTTTACAATGGGTTTTTTTTAAATCCCAGACCAGGTAGACTTTAAACTGGATTAGATAATGACAATAATAACAGTTTTGACGGAGTATTACCGACCTCTGTCTGGGATAGCTTAAATGTGTGCTAATAAATGAAAGGAGCTTGGGTAATAAGAAATATTTTTCAGAAAAATACGATAGCTATAGATGGCCTATACCTTGTAGCCATTACAGAATATTGGGCAAAGATGACGATGAATCCATCTTAAATATCTCTGGATACGATACTTTTTTCAGTAATAGATCTGGCAGGAAAGGGGGTAGAGTCGTGATTTATGTATATGTCAAGTATATCCTACTTGAAATCATACTTGCAGGTTCGAGAGTACACCATACAGAATAGTAATATCGAAAATACATGGGTTAAGCGTGAAAACAAAAAGAAAAATCTTGAGCTTTTGGTACTGTAGGGATCCGATTTTTTACTGTGTAAAGGAGCTTCCGGCCCCACGAGCCGACTTGCATGTGTAAGTGAGCGAGAGTTTTTTACGAAGCCATGTGGCTGACACAGCAGAGGCCGCTCGCTCCATATCGTATAATGTATTAATATATTTTTGGTTCATGTCGCATGGTAATCATTCAAATAATTATTTTATTATATTCGCGGAGTGGCAGTATTTTTATCAACATCGGTTCCCCCTCTCCGCAACATTGGTGACCCGGACGTGATCTGACCAAGAAACCTTCTGACCTGTGGCATCCGTGACTTCGTAACTTCCGTAGGTTCAACGCTGTTACAATACCAGACCATTATCCACTGCCTCACACCCAAGATTTTGGCATGGAGCTCAGCAACAAGAAAATTTTCTGTAAATAAGACCTCGTAAGAGCTTACAATTAAATTCCTGTCAACGAAAAGGATGTTCAAAAAACAGCTGTAATTACGCCGATAGAACTTTTCGAATATACTCGCATGACTTTCGGTTTAAGAAACACAAGCCAGACCTTCCAGCGATTTATTGATGAAGTCGTTCATGGTCTCAATTGCTATGTTTACCTTGACGATATTTCAGTGGCTGGCGGAGACGAAATCCTTAATTTGCAGGACTTGCGCAAAATTTTTTAACGTCTCAACAAGTATCGTGTCGTTCGGTAAATGTGTATTTGGTCAAACCGAATTGCGGTTCCTAGAATGCATCATATCTCCCAGGGGTATATCACAATTACATGACGAGGTCAGTGGTATCACCTAGTACCACAAGTCTACCACTATGTATCATTTGAGACGCTTCTTGGCTCTCACGAATTTTTACCATAGGTTTTTGGACGAAGAGACGGATAGCAAGCTGCACTCCACGACATGGTGAAAACTAAGAAGAAAAAGGAGAAGACTCCTATAGAATGTTCTGCTACTAAAAAAACCTTTTTAGACATGTAAGGACATGATCCTTAATGCTGCACTGTTGGCTTACCCTAAGCAAACCGCTGAATTGCTTCTTATGGCCAACGCCTCAGACACAAGCCTTGGAGCGGGGCTGAACCATTTTTGATTCCGCACAGAATTCAGCTGAATCATTTTTGATTCAGATTTTTTTACCAAAACACTCAATTTCAATTGAGCCCATCGTTTTTTTCCCCGAAACTTACTTTAACGGAAAGGAACTACAGTGTCTATGCCCGAGAGTTGCAGGGAATCTATTCTGCTGTTCGACACTTCCGTCATTTCTTGGAGGAGAGATGATTTTCTGTGCCTATAACCCTCTGATCTATGCCTCTTGCCAGAAGACGGGCAAGTGCTCTCCCATGCAGTTACGACAACTCGAATTCATATCTCAGTTTCCCACCAACGTACAGCACGTTTCTGGCAAGCAAAACACTGTTTCCGATGCGTTTTCTCGCATGGAAGGCATAGAATTGCCAATTAATATTGACTATAACCTCACGGAACAGGAACAGCAACGTGATGAAAGTTTGCGTTCCTTACAGCCTGACAGTTCTGGACTGGACCTGAAACCATTCGCTCTTTCTTCTGATGGTCCCGATCTTCACTGTAATGCCTCAATTGGTGTCATTCGACCTCTAGTTCCAGAATGCTTACGAAAAACAGTTTTGGGCTCTATTCACTCTCTGTTACATCCAAATGGTCGTGCTACAGCAATGTTGGCAAAAAGCAAATTCATATGACCGTCTCTGGAAAAAATATTGCATGCATTTCGCTAAATGTTGCATAACTTGTCAGAAGAGCAAGGTCGGCAGACATGCCAAGTCACCAGTTATGCAGTTCACATTACCCAAGTCTTGGTTCAAGAACGTCCACTTTGACGTCGTTAGCCCTTTGCTACCTTCAGAAGGCTACACATATTGCGCGTATGCATCGACATATTTACTCGGTGACCCGACGCTTTTCCTATGATCAATCATTGAATCCGTTTCTGATTGACTATTGAATCCGTTTCCTGATTGGCTATTGAATCCGTTTCCTGATTGGCTATTGAATCCGTTTCTCATTGACTATTGAATCCAATCCGTTTCTGAAGTTTTCTTTGGAGGTTAGATTATAAGATTTTAAGACTCGAGGTCGTTACTACTGATCGTGATGCACAATTCGGTTTTTTTTTTGGGGGGGGGGGAGTACTGTGGGTATCAGACTTATTATTGTGCAAAGCAGGTTTTGGCCTTACGAGCCGACTTGCATGTATAAGCGAGCGAGAGCTTTACGGAACCATGTGACTCACAAAGCAGCGATAGTTCGATCCATATCTTCCCACGTATCACTATCATTTTTTTTTTGTGTCGTATGGTAATATAAATAAATATTTTATTATGGCTCCGGAGTCTCAATATATATATATAAACAACATCGGTTCCACCCCTCTCTGCGACTGAATGAGTTTGACATAATCCACCGAATAAGGATCAGAACTACATCTCTAAACTTAATGGGGATATTTCCTGCACATATAAGCATAAGAGGGTTGCCATATCAGGGGATTTCAATTGCTCGGGCATCTATTGGGAGAGCCTAACGTCTAGAGACCAATATTATAAAGCCTTTTCAGGTTGGTGCTTGATTTTTTTTTTGCATCAGAAGGTATCAGAAGCCTGTAACTACTGCTATTTTGGATTTAGGTCTCACTAGTTTCAAGGATATTACTGAACATGTTTCGGTGGGGAACGAGTTTTCTTCTACCGATTATCGTTTCGGTAATTTCTTCTGTAACTTTTTTTCGGGCCAAGCTGATAACAGAAGAATAGTTCGTTGTTTTCGAAGAACTAACTTTGACATTTTGATATAAAGGTTAGCGGGAGTTTTCAAAGGCCGGTTGGAATCAGTTGGTATGATTCATCAATAGGTAGAATTTATGGCAAAACTATCCTCTGTGTTTTGAATGATATCATACCCTGTGTTCGTAAAAAGTGTGTTTGTGTGTCGCATTCGTTTGGTTCATAGAAAAAGTTATCTTTATCTTAAAAAGAAAAGAGCATTCTCAATATAAAAGTGGGGGAGGTCACATCTGAGCGATTCTACTGTAAAAAGAAGGGCAATAAAGAAAGTGAATAGGGTAAGTAAAAAGGAAGGTGAATCATAGTTGGTAGATAACATTGACACTGACCCAAAATCATTTTTCAAGTATATCGACAATGGATGTAAGGGACAGTTGGGCTCCTCTCCATAGAAGGATCCAGGGTAGAGAGAAATATAGGCATGTGTGGTGGTATCAATGTGGTGGTATCAATGTGGTGGTATCCAAAGCACGGGTTTGTCATGGGGTCATAAAGTGATCAACGATATTCACGTGGAGGATGTGGAAGTTCTAAAACTTCCAGAAAATATATGTTCAAGCAAAGCACAAGGAACAGAGAAACAGATGATATTTATCCCCTAGGATCCTTAGGGAATGTGCGAATGAGCTGTTGGGGCCAGAAGATTTACAGTAATATTGTTGTTGAGGATTTCTTCCCAGAACATTAGAAGCTTGATAATTTGGTTGGGATTTTCGAAAATGGTAGTAGTCGTAACCGTGTCGAATTATTGTTCGATGAGTTTGACGTACTTCCTCTCGAACGTTTGGGAAATTATTATAAAAATGCAATTGGTGAAGTGAATAGACCAGAATAACGTATTGTCGGAAGACCAGCTTCGGTTCGCGAATGGGAAGTAACGTGTAACCAACCTCCTTTGCTTCTATGATCAAGGGACTAAGGCTTCGGGAAGAGGCGAAAAAGGAAGGGGGGAGCCGTTGCCCCCCCTCCCGACTTTTGAAAATACACTACAAATGGTATATATATATATATATATATATATATATATATATATATATATGGTATATACAAATGGTATATATAATGGTATATACAAATGGTATATATATTCGTACCTTTAGTACATGCACTTTGCCCCCCCCCCCCGGAAAAAGTTTAAATGACGGCCCTGAGAGATAACGGGACACCAGTATCGTTGAGTGAGGGACAATTCCAGGTAGTACTGTCACAGGGATTGTCTATTAGGTTTCTTTATTAATGGAATAGTGTACCACTGGAGGTCGTGAATTCTAACATAACTGACACGTTTAAAAAGAAGTACAATAAACATGGTGGATAAATCGAGAAGCCAGCTATACTTACATAAGCCAGCCATAAACTTTTTTATATGCAGTGTATATAGTAATTAATAGGTTTTTTGTCGTGATAATTGCTTTTATATTAGGTTGCTGTATTTTGGTTATATTTGACAACTATATTTTTTATACGCATCTCTTTTCAGCCACCTCGTTGGGCAATTTGCCTGTTGTGCTTTTGTATTTGTACAGTATTTATTTGTATTTGTAAAACTAATTTCTCAACAGAATTTTTCTATTCCTCTTACTTTGTACGTGCTGAAATTCGAAGAATGTCTACTTTATATGAATGAGTTGCACTACGGCATTTTACAGGGGGGTTAGTGAGTTTCGTCGTGCCTGTAAAAGGGTTAATCAGCTAAAAATTTGATTAATCAGTTAAATATTTCAAGCTTTGTCAACCCCCATTACAAATTACCAGAGACATGAGCAGAAAGGGTCACAAGGGGCTTATGCCGAAATGTGATTTGTATATTATGTTTATTTTCACAATTTTGAGGTAAAAAGTTGATGATATGGCAAGAGAATTACGATTAATTTTAAATTATTCTCAAACTCGATTTTCGATAAAAATGAAAAAAAATCTATTGTGTTTCTCTGTAAATTTGAAGAAAAATATATCTTCACTGAAACTTATGAATATTTTAAACATCCATATAGATATAGAATTTTTTTTACCTGAGATCCAAACTTTGATTGAAATTCATCTCGATAATCAGAATGGACTTCTCTCAAAAATTCTCTTTGAAATCCAGGCACGGTCAAATCTGTCAAAAATTGGAGTTTAATCGATAAACCTGAAATATACAAGGTGCATTGGTAACAACACGTATGACATTTTAGTGGCGAATCGTGGATCCTAGAGGCATACTTACAATTTAAAAAAGTATCCAAATTACGCGTAGAACTCAGATGCGTCATTCATGTTTGAAGGGGTTTTGCATAGTTATTAAACTATGAAAATTAACTTTTTATACAGTCCCCGTATGTCCAAAAACCTAATTATGAAACGATTTGCCCACATTTATGTTTCCCTAATTCTGTCCGCTTTTCGAATTCGAATATGTACGAGCAGTTAAAATGTGGAATTTATTTGTTGGCATCAGGAGATACAGGGCAACAACTTCTTAATTCAATTTTCGTGCACGCAGGGACTAAATAAAAAAATATTATTTTTATTTCAAAAACTATACAGCCCCCATACGACATGAATGACGTATCTGAGTACAACACATTATTTGGATACTTTTTCTAATTGGGAGTGTGCCTCTAGCATCAACGGTTCAACAGAAAAGTGCGCATGTGCTGTTACCTATGCACCCCGTATATGTTACTGCCAAAGAACAAAGTTGGCCACTTCGCGAACTGGATGGCCATCCAGCCAATGTTCGAATTTCGCGCTTTCACTAGGCTTTGGTCGTCCCTTATATGATGATCCTTATGCTGTATAAAGAACACTAAAATATCGATATTCGGATTCCTTTGATTGTTAGAGTTGCCATAGCTAACCATAATGATCATGGTTAGCTATGGCTAATTATAAATCACCATAATTATCACAAAAAATACAAAAACGTGGTGATGTCCTCGAATCATAGGGATCGATAAAATATATTATAAAGGCCGGCAAAAGCCCGAATTTCGGGCATTGGCGGGGCCAACTTCAGGCTTTGGCAGTAACGTGTATATAAAATAAAGAAAAGTAATTTTTTTACGTGAAATCATAACTAACTTTAATGTAAATTTCCATTGGCATTTACAGTATATATATTACGGTAAATGTGATAAATCCGGTAATTATGAATAATCGCAATCATTTTGATAAGTTTGATAAATTTCTCAAAATTTATCACTTTTACCGGCGACTATGTACATAGTGAGCAAGCGTCGTATCGTTGCTAAACATAATAAATCGTACTATATGATATACTATACGTGATAATGCATACATGTATTGTATCATTATATCGGGGTGCGATGATAAAATTTATCATCATTATATCAGGGTGAGATCGAAAAATTTATTATCATTGTATCGGAGTGCGACTATATATTCTTCACTAGGCTGATCATATTCTCTTGAGAAAAATACGGGAAAATACGGGACATTGCCAATTATTGCCAAAAAGTAATCAAAGTCGCCAACTCATGCTAAAATAAGATAAGTCGCCAATCACGGAAAACAAGCGCTTTCAAATTTGAGTGAATTAAAAAGAAAAGAAAAACAAATGTTTGAGATGAATATTCTTGTTTGTAGTTGTAATTATCGTAACGAAATTTCTGAGTTAGAAAGATAATTTTAATCGTTGATTTGAAAAATAAATAGTCAAGTTGGCTTCGTTGAAGATACGTGAAAAACTGGGACATTTGTGCAAAAAAGTCGGGACGTCCAAAAAAAAAAGGAAAAAATCGAGACTGTCCCTGGAAATACAGGACGTATGGTCACCGTATTTATTTATCACGCATACCAGACGCAGTCTGAAAGTAAAGTGCCATCTATCGGTGGTCAACCCAGGTTTGGCAAGCAAAGAACTTGTTATCAATGGCCTTCCAATGCCAGACAATTTATCGAGGTGGATTCGAACCTTGGTCCTTAAAGTTCAGTCAAATGCAACCTTCATTGATTTAGATGAAGTAGCTGGTAGGGCTCTCGGCTATCCCAGTGAGGGATTTAGTCATTTTTCTACTGGTTCGGTCCTAGGAAAAAAATTGGTGAAAAGACGTGTGTGTGTGTGTGTGTGAACCCTGAAATTACAGACTATAGCAGGGATTAAAGCGAAATGTCACATCCAGGATAACATACCTCATTTATTTTATTTCATAATGACCATAATATACGTGTTCGGTAAATGTCATAAGTCGGTTATTATGTGCAATCGCCAATCGTCTCGGTCAGTTTGATAAATTTATCACTTTTATCGGCAATTATGCATAACACCCAAGCTTCGTTGATAAATTTAGAAAACATTAAAAAAATTATCACTTTAACGGTCATTATATAGACTTTCCTATAAGTGCTAATAAGGCCTTTATCTCATCAACCGTCCGTCGTAGATGTATTATTCCAATTCGTTGTGTTCCAATATACAGTGTATCAAATTAAAAAATCTATACTGAGCCCAACAAAAAAATTCGTGTTTCATAAGTGCACTATTAGACGATACATTATAATTTAAAAATTCGTTGAAATTATGGAAAGCCATGTCGATATTGTATCCCTTTTAGAGACGAGCATTCATTTCTCGGATTTTTAAAAGAAAAATTAATTTTTAATACTCAAGAAACGCATTAAAAACAATTGTCAGCAAATACTTATTTATTTTTTCAATTTTTTTAAATCGAATTTTAACTTTTTGTTTTTGTGAAGAAATAATTAGTTGAAATTTTTTCAGTTAATATAAGTATACAATTATACCTTCGCATACAATTTTTACCAGAATTTTATTGCTAATAAATCACACATTTCTCGAAAGAACTTTTTCCTGGAAGCCATATTAAAAACTTATGATGAAAGCCCCCCCCCCCCCCAATGTTCATATTCACCATATTTATAACTCAAAACTTTTACAATCTTTTAAAAAAGGGCTTTACTCCCTGAGATCAAACATAAAATTCTGCAGTATGCAAGAGTAACCCACACATTTGTGGCACCACGGTCTGAAAAGAGTAACCTACTGAGTGGGAATTTTGAAGAAATTCTGTCACATCGTTTCTAGAAATCACAACTTTATAATTGGGGCTTAAAAAAATATACAAAAGGTATCCATCAATTACCTCACGGCACTCCGGGATGCCACGACAGACCATTTGGGAATCACTCCACTGTCCCTACAGCAAAGTATGCATGTCATGATTGAGACCTGTGGTCGCTAACCTTTATTCAAGCTGTGCTACGATCAAGGTTATTTTCAATGCGCGTGTCACGCTTACTTTAGGAATTTTAATCCGTGAGACCATATGTCCCGTTCTACGGGATACGAGCATTTTCTCCGTTAATGCAAAATATTGTTCGGCTGTTCTCTTATTTTCGTAAAAATATTCAGTTTGTCACTATTTCGAGTTTTAAATTGTGTTCACTTTTGAGCTATAAATTCCATTACCGCAATGCAGATTCTGTATGTATGTATGTATAATCAAAAGAATCCATGGATATAAAATATAATTGTATTATACATTGCATGTCCTCTGTCCAGACTATCCTTAATCTCTACACATACGACGCCCAGCAACTATGCTCAAAAATGAAAAACCGAACAGAAACTCATTGAATAAGCTAGTCATCACATAATTGTCAGTAATTATTTTAATATTGCCTACCGTACTAAATATAGGTTGCAGCCTACAAAGTGAAACCCTAGATACCATGGCATACCGCGGGGGTTGGCCACCCCCGATTTAGACAATTTGAGTCGTATCAATACTGTAATTATAACTAGAAGCAGCAAAAAAGTATTCATCTCATTGGACGTGATAAATTGCTATATTTTATATATAATGTGCTATATAGAAAATATGATGTTCTAACTTGCGAAGTTAGTTAATTAATTTTTGGATAATTATTTGTTGCAATCCAGCTAATAATTTTACTTCGTAGATAGAAACACAGTATTTAAAAAATACAAGTTATATTACCGGAAAACTATAGCATTGAAAATTCCTGACTAATATAATTAAATATATATAATTAACCAATTGATGAAGGCATCACTGCAACAGATTGGGATGAGAATTTATCCACCACATCACAAACTACCATTTAGTTAGAGATTATTTCGAAAGACAAGCGTTGAATCAACGTTTCCACGCAGCATCCGATTTCACCTATGCGTATAGTTTTTAACATTTTAAAATACTGCAATTCGCACATCTTCAAAATTTCCAGTATACTAAAACGCAATAGCAAGATCTCCAATAACAACTAAAGAATCATTATATTTCTTAATTACTACGCTAGTTATCCATTTATAGCGGTAGAGTGACGACGACATTCAGAGCCACTGGAACAAGCCGTTGAAAAGATAATTTTTGATTTTTTTTTTTTATATACGTTAATAAAGAAAAATTATTATGTTATTAAATTCATCCAACGCAAAATTGCCCCGAATAATTTCAATTAATACAATTACAACATCTTTTAACTTCGTCTACCTTCAATACATTATTTTCTATAAGTTTTGATATAACCATGATAATAATATCTTATACATACAATAATTACAACAATATTGAATACATCGTGATAAATTTCACAAGCTAATTTTTTTTCAATAAATTTTCTCAAAAACTTGGTTATATTTATGGTACCATTCATCAAGGTCGTATTACCATGAGATTTATACAATCATTCCACCATTTTTGAAAGGTATTAATCAAAAATATACATAATTTGACATAAATTTTCAAAAATTACGTCCCAACATGAAACTACTCACGATTTTAAAGATTTTCAACGAACGAAATTGACAACGCAATTTGCAATAATACGCAGAAATCACCTACCTCCTTTCTCTTTACGAAAAAAACAAACAAATGGTCTTCAATGGAAAAAATTGCAGCAAAAAATTTGGGTTCCACTCCTCTCGACGATGCAAGCGAAAATGAGTCAGAAACACTTCTGTTCCGTCTAGCCATACGCTTGACCATCAAATTCATGGTTACCAGTGATCTAGGGCTTTTGTTTTTGGTTACTACTCTCCAATTATGAACTTGTATCGCACACATTAAAATCTTTTCCGACGTTTATCGGATGCGGTTTTATCTAGGAAAAATGTAATTTTCTTTTTTTGTTTTCATCTGATGGTTAGTGATGTTCAATCATTGCATTTTATCTGATGCATTGTTGATTTTCAAAAAGAAAAAAATTAAAATAAAGATCGTAACTACATATATATCTCACATTCATTAGGGAAATATTTGGCGATAATTGGCGATATCCGGTACTTTCCGTAAAATATGTCAACGTCCAGTTTACGTCATGTAATTCGTAGGAAACTCTCTTTTTTTTGTAGGAAACGACGTCTTTCTGGATGCTTTATGAAGTAAATTTTGATTTCTGTTTCATGCATGTTTTTAAAATAAACATATATATATTCATCCATATCCGTACTTATCTTGTTGGACGAAATTGAACTTATACGCTCTGAGATACTACTTAGATTTACGTTCTGCTTATTGGACAAAGAAGAAGCGATGCGCCATAAAAGAGAGTACGCAAATTTACTTCTGTTAATATATATATATATATATATTATTTTATTTAACCCTTCATTCTTAATTTAACGAAAACTTAACTGAACCAAGGAATTTAGTAGTATTGTGAACATATATTTATGATCAAAAAGGAATTTACGAGTGTGAGGTTTTAACAGCTCCTGTGACCTGGACGAGTACACACGTCAAATGTCTGATCTCGTGTTGAAGGCCTTCAACACGAGATACACAACATATAGCATGAATATTCAATCATTCACCCTCTTCACTTCGGAAGACAGATGCACCAGCAAAAACACGGAACAAGCAACATAAATACGTTAGGGCCACGCATATTCATGCACACACAATACATTCCGGCATGTTTCAATTCGTTAGAAATTCCAATAAATATAAATACAAATACAAATACGACGCCACAACAGGCAAATTGCCCAACGAGGTGGCTGACTTAAGAACATCATGGATCCCCGAGCCATTTTTTGGAGGCCCTACCTACTACTGCTACACCCCAAATGCACCCCCCCCCGCGGAACCCCCCAACGAACCCCCAATGAATCGGTACATGCGGGAATGTGCGTGTACGTGTAGTGCAACCTGACGTAAAGTTTTTTGTTTCTGTGTAATGCTTGTTATGTGAAGTGCTGTCATCTGCCCCCAGTTTTTCTAACTATGAGTGAAGTGTTATGGTTGAATGATTTACCGTTGTAGGACTGTTGCTCTCTGTGGCGAGACTTTTTAACGGGGAGATCGGCTCGCATTTGCGCCTTGAAGTTGGGAACCACAGAAAACCAACTTCAGCCGACCACCACTGTGGGGTTCGAACCCGGATCCTCGCATCACGAGTCCGCACTATAACCACTCGACCACCACAGCGGCATAGAGAAGCAGCGTAGAGAAATGTGTACGAGGTGGATGTACGGTTGAGTGTAGTAGCAGTGAATCCGTCTTTACCCTCTTCACTTCGGAAGACAGATGCACCAGCAAAAACACGGAACAAGCAACATAAATACGTTAGGACCACGCATATTCATGCACACACAATACATTCCGGCATGTTTCAATTCGTTCGAAATTCCGTAGAGAAATGTGTACGAGGTGGATGTACGGTTGAGTGTAGTAGCAGTGAATCCGTCTTTACCCTCTTCACTTCGGAAGACAGATGCACCAGCAAGAACACGGAACAAGCAACATAAATACGTTAGGACCACGCATATTCATGCACACACAATACATTCCGGCATGTTTCAATTCGTTAGAAATTCCGTAGAGAAATGTGTACGAGGTGGATGTACGGTTGAGTGTAGTAGCAGTGAATCCGTCTTTATCCGTTATCGTAGGCAAACATTGGAATAAAGAGATATTTGCATTCTCTCAATTCAGTAATCGTGAAAAGAAAAAGATTAAACAGAGAAACTGGTTTGATCGTAATAAGCAGGGGCGGCTCTTAGGCCGTGAGATTCGTGCGGTTACACGGAGTACCGATTTATAAGCACTGGCGGATACAGATGGGAAGTCGATAAGGGCATTTGTCTTGTCATTTCAGTGAAAATATTGTATTATGGACATAAGGAAGATGGAGGTGGACATAAGCCCTCCCCATTCACTACGCATGTTCTCAGTGATTCAAGCCTGTATCCGTTTAAGACGAAAAACATTTCCATTGACCAAAAAAAAAAGAAGAAATGGTTTTTGTCCGCTTTAGAAGGGGTGCCAAATCCGAAATGAATGGGCAAAAAGGTTTTGACCAAAAAAATTTGGAAAAATTATTTCTGTCTGCTCCAGAAGGGGCTCCAAATCCAACATGGGAGGGCAAATTTTTTTTTAGGAATTATTGCAATAGGGATAAATTGGGAGGGAGAAAGGAGAAGGATGCCAAAAATAGGACCCGCTGGGGTAGAGATTGTGTTTCGAGCCATCCCTGATGTGGAGCGGCCCGCGAAACGCGCACTGGATGTCACGCCATAGTGCTTGGAATGACATGCAAAGGTTTAAAAGTATATATATATTTATGGATATATTAATAAATAAAAAATAGAGACGTATGTGGCTCTAGGTATGTGCACATGGCTCTGTAGTAGAAGTTGAAATACTGAGTAAATAAAAGTAATAGTAAATAAATAGTAAATAAAACCATTGATTTGACTTATTTGACCAATTATTTTCTTCCCAGAAGAATTGTAAATGCCTCGGCTGACGACGATGTTTCGATCCGAAATCACGTTCGTTAGCCGAAATTTTCGTAAGCGGAAGCGTGATTTCCTATAGGTTTATATGAAAAATCGTTTTATTCATTCCAGGTTCTGTCCAAAGAGTTTAAAGATAAGTATTTAAAATGCCAAAAAATAAACGCTATATTAAAGACAAAAACTGACTGAAGGCTAAATTGAACAGATTCAAAATTGAATAAATGAGAATCTAAAGAAACATGAGAGATAATAAAGCTCTTTTTATTTTACACCAATGCTTTAGTCTACTAAAGTTGGTATTGGCACAACCCAGTCGAATTCGTAGGGTGTCCCCATTCATTTGCGATCTGATCAGCTTATTTCTGTGTCCAATACATGCAAAAAGAAAAGATGAGCTCCTAGAATATAACCAGATTGTTCAGTTCGACGTTGAGAGTTGCATTGAAATGACGCATGCATCCATTTTTTAAAAAAAATGCGCATTAGCCGAATCCGTATTCGTTAGCGGAGGCATAAAAATCGCGAAAAAAATCTTTGTTAGCCGAAACATTCGTAATCCGAGGCGTTTGTTAGTCGACGTATGCCAAATCACTGTTTATGCCTGTTTCCCGGAAATGAATCAAAGGTTTGCACTAGAGAAATAATTTATTGTTGGAAAACAAATTCTGTCATTTAAAGAAAATGCACGTGGCTCCATCATTTTAGCGAAACTAATTTCAGCGTACAAAAACCATGAAGAAGAAAACATCTTTTACAGCTATACCCATCAATGCCATGCTATCGAAACACATACTACGCCACTCTAATTCGAAATGAATGTCCGTATTTATCATCGTTACATAACATCGAGTATCAACTAATGCCCCAGTTTCTTTCTTCATGATTTTCATAACTTTACGGTAAATATTTTGTTTTTCATCCACCCATCTTGAAAACTCACAACTTCTTTCACTTTTTCTTCTTTTTTTTTGTGAAACCAGCAGCTTTATGATCGAACTCTTTGTAGATTAAACAACTTGAAGCCAAACTTATTTGCACAGTTTCTTTGATGTATTTCCTTTATCCTTACTGTAGTAAAACGAAAATAAGCCACTGAAATTCTGTTTGGAACTACATTATTTGACCGATATCTTTCACACGTGACGTTCATCTACTCACCACTTTGTTTCTTTTATACTTCTGGTTGGAATATTTATAGCCACGGCTCTTTAGCTTTCCCTTCAGCATAAAATTATACCCACTCTTTGAACTCTTTTATTTAAGCCCAGCAAATTTGCGATGAGAATGACTGCATTCGTAGTTAACCTTGCTGCATTGTTCAGGTCAAAAACGATTGTCTGTCAGATAAATGTTTGTCAATAAATTTTTATGATTTTTTCTGACTTCTCTCAGCTACCATCCCAACTTTATCAGCCGGAGCGTTTTTTTTTAATTATTTCATTTTGTTCTCTCTTAATTTTGCATTTGTATCTTTATTACGTTGTTAATGTACCGTCAGGATAGAGTTAATATGATCCGAAAAAGAAAATTTCTTTCAGACATTAAAAGTTCTCTTTCTTCATTGATTTGAGAGTGAAAAGTTTTTATTTTTTTCTGAAGTACTAACATCACTGGAACAGTGTTTTCCATCCAGTGTTTTCCATCCTAGGGAAATTGAGAACAGAACAGCGGGTTACGAAAAGTCGGCTCGTCATTGCTCTCTTCTGAGTTACAAGTAAAAGTGAATCTGACGAATTCTTTAATCACTCTCCATTACCACGATCACCTTTGCCAGCAAAAATGAACTCATATAATCGTGTGTGTCTAATTAATTTCACGAGAATCTTGATGTTAGCGACAACTTGAAGAGGGTCTCCTAATTTCGATATCATTAGGTAATGCCAACAAAACTCGCTTTGATTTCGTCAAGCTGTTGCTATTTTCAAGTTTCCATTTCGTCTTGATGTTGCGGTTTTCATGTCATAAAGAAAACGGCAAATCATCATCAGCTATCGAATACGGAAGACAATGATAGTTTCATGAATGCAAGGAAACAATGAGTGATAAAAACAATGAAAAACTGATTTTTTTCTAACAAAACAATCAAGTTGAATTTAAAAAAAAACAAAAAAAAAACACTAGCCTGAAAAATGTGTAAAGATTACAGGGTGGATGGTAATTGAAGAGTTTTTCTGCAAAAATGCAGCTCTCATCAATTTCTTATAAACTTAAAAAAATACTTTTTAAAATTGCATATTCCAAATTTCTTTAACAATTTTTTGTCACTTGAATTGGCTCTAATAGCACGAACAATATCCACTGTTAATGACAGTAGAGGCTTACACAAGAGGAAAAAGACGTACACTGACTAAAAATTAGATAAAAAATTAATATTTTGGAGAAAAAATTCAAATATCGAAAGAAAATACTTTTTATATACTATATTAACCAATTTCTGTTAAATAAAATGCATTTCGAAGGGTGGTTGCTCAAACTTTCTCGGAAAGAAAATGTTTGTGCCCTTTTAAGCCTTTTGCGCGCAGTCATAAGTTCGTTCTTGAGCACGCCCCTGGGCGACAAGTAGAAATTTGCAAATTTTAAGAATTGCTTCTTTTTTTGCAACAAAACTATGATCAATCACTTTCTGGAACAAGTATTTTACACAAAACTCATAGTACAAAACATTTCAATTTTTTTTTAAATTTTAATTTGATCTGGGATATCAGGACTTGTACTGCATGCATTTGAACACATGCAGACCGAATGTGAAACTTGACACTTTCAAATTGTGTGATAAAAAATGGAAATAAAGTGAAGATATTTAGAGATAAATATTTCCGAATATTTTATACACATATTTCTGATTTATTTTTTTATGTATTGTATAGTTATTTTGTCTTTGGTTCAAATCACGACTTTCGCTCTTGAAATCATAGGTTTTCGACGTCCGTTTGACCGAGTATCCGTACAGTCTTCAACATCTAACTTCAGTTCGAAAAAAATTATTGCATTTTCAGTCTGAATTGTTATTTAAATAAGACAAATTTTTTTTGCAGTAGTCGTGTGTTAGGGGTATACAATTTTTATTCTGTGAATTCTGTGACAGAGAAAATTTGTCATTTTCTTGGTTATTAAGTCAATTATAATTATATTATAATTGCCATTTTCTTAATCATAACTAATCCATTCATCGGTGAGTGAGATATTGCCTCACTCCTGTCTGCCTCTATTGCCGGTTTCCCTCTTAAATATCATAGCTGTTTCAGAAAAATTATGAGATTTCAAAACCCTGGTATGTGTGTTTCTATTATTTCTTTCAAATTTGTTTATAAAACTTCTATGAAAATATGTCTGTAATGTTTATCAAAAGTTATCCATTTGTCAATTTCGAGAAATATTCCAGTACGTTCGTTACGAGGACGAATTAACTCGTCTTGATGAACTTGAAAGAAGTGTATTCTAGTTTCTCGATTTAGCGGTTTCACTGCTCAACACTTCTTTTATTCGCTTCGATTTTATTCAGACAACTGTTTGAATATTATATAAATGTGATAATGTGTTGAATATAATAGAAAAATTGATAAAAAATTCGAAAGCAAAAATTCATGGCTGCAGACTATACTGAATTGTTGAAAGAATTCATTATCTGTCAAAAACTAGAGGCAATAAAGCAAAGCCAACACAAGTTTCGAAATCAACAGCCACGATAAAATTAATGCCTTAAAAAATTAAAATTTCCTTGGGAAGATGCATTTGTTTTAGCAGTGTTGTCATTGGATTAGGTTGGAAGTAAAACATGGTAAATTTTATTCGATAACCCTGTACATACAATTTATGCCACACTTCGATCAATTGTTTAATTTTTTTATGCTATTCTTGGTCGAGACCAATGATGGTTAAAGTGCACTTATACTAATAACCTACAAAGAACGATTGGGGCTGTATTTTGAATATATTAATAAAAAATACATTTGTCATGCATATATGCATATATATACATACTCTCAAATATTCGAAAAAATTCTATATTAAAAATTTAAGTAATATTGTCTATTTAATAATTTATTTTATTTATATTTCTCAGTGATCGTCATGTATTCATCTTCAAGGCTTATATCAACTATTTATTATTGATACGCATTTTTTGCAATGAAAATCCAAAGCATATGAAACTGACGAAATTTAACGTGATTAAAATTTTGAAATATTTGAACATTCACACAATGAAACATAACTTTCCCTATGGAGATTCTCTAAAAATAATGATGATAATATAAATGCAAATCACACAGATTCATCACTTATGCCCATTTTTTCCACTGATAAAAAAATGATACAATATTTTATATTTTAAATTCGTAGCGTGAATTTGTTATTCAAGTAAAAACAACGATTTATTATTTTATTGAGAAACATTTACATTTCTAGAATTGGTTCCTTTTATATTATTTACTGGTTTTTTGTTCATGTGTTATATGCAATTGGTTATTTGCATCATTTATTTTACATTATCATATATTTATATCATAGCAAATATTTTTTTCATATTTAGTCTTTTTTCTTCAATTTTTCTAACCGATTTGAAGACATGAAGGAGAATGTACGGAAAAATAATGAATAAATGGTCTTCACCGAAGTCTTACTCAAAAATAAAGGGAAAATATCAAATGGAAAGGGCAAATTATTTACAGTTTTATCAACATAAAATAATCAAAACAAGGAATTTTGTGTATGGCTTCTAACAGTGTTCGCGTGCATTGTGTGTGTGTACTGTTGGTTTAATTTTTCACTTCAGTATGATGTTGAATTCCATGTGTTAATTTATTTAGCAATATATGTTCATTTGTTTTTTTAACAAAGGCATCAAAAACAAAAAAACAAAAATAGAATATGAAGGAATATACATTGTAATACATGTGAATTGTTTGAGGAAAATTTAATTGCACTTACGGACATGACTTCACGCTCTTGTCGTATGATGTATTACATTGTATTTGAATATTATAAAGCTTGTATTTATACACTCTAAACTTATGCATACGGCAGATATTTCTATTTGTAATGAATGTAACGTTAACTATGTGCTGGGAGCTTTAATGTCACTTACAATTCTACACAGATATATAGATATGAATTATAATCGAATTTATTTTTACTGTCTCATTTATACTTGCTGATATTTCGTTTTACAATAAAGACAGATTGGGAATTATGATATAATGAAAACATGAACCAAAAATCAAAGACTATGTAACTAGACCGGGTGGCAAAATATTATTTTCACTATTTCGTGTGTGTATGTTTGCGTGCGCGCGCGCGTGTGTGTGTGTATGTGATTATGAAATACCACACGAAACAAAATCATAGAAATATCACTACCGATGCAAAAATGAATGATTTCATTGTTGTGAATCATTGTTACCTCAGAGCCATTGTTAGTTTAATTTCTGAAATGTCGAGCAGCAGTCGAAAAGTGTGAACACGCATTACTAGTAAAATTTTTTTAGATATAAACTATCATTTCTTTGTGAAATCCCACAATATTCTCGTAGTTTTGCTATTTGTTCATGTAATAATGAAATACAGAAAACTTTTACATATATTAAAAAATAATGAAAATTTTCACTTGTTTCTTTGCTTATTCACAAGTAGATATAATTAATTAATTTGTCCGAAATTAAAAGTAAGAATACAAAGCACCAGTCTTTTTAAATTATAAGAAATAAAATAAATAAGATTTTATAAAGATTTATTATGATCAATTACAATGGTAGAAGTGAACAAAGTCATAAATCACAATGGATGCTGTGCTATTGATATATAATGTTGCCGTTGGCCTTTTCTCCGCGGTCGTCATCAAATCGTTAGTATTAGTATTCACATCGTATAGCAGACACATTATCAAGCTTTCTTCACATTTCTACAGCTAGAACGTGTCTCCCGTTTTCTACGATATGAAGTTGAAGGTGATAAATTTCCAGCAGAAGATGTAGTCGCTTTTTCCTTGTCCCCAGGCAAAAATGATTTTGATGCAGAGGTAGATGGTTCAACTTTCGGCTGATGCTGGTCAACCTTATTCTGTTGAATCACTGGTGAGGATCCACTGTTCTTCTTTTTCAAGCTCTCAGAATAACGTTTGACGACATGGTTTTCAAGAGAGAACTCACATGTTCTACGTTTGAACTTCTTCGTGGCAGAACGAGTGGATTGGTGAGGGCGGGGAAGGTTAGAAGATAAGTGGTGCAGAATTCTGATGCCGACACGACTCCTTTTCTTAACGACGGCATCTATCTTTGGATTCGGTGGAACCGATAGAAATTTTGGAAATGGTAATCCTTTTCTATGGCTATTAGTCCTCGTGAAGCGGAAAGTTCCTTTTGATCGAATGGACATCCGATATGATCGATATTCTATAATGCACTGCTCTCTTGCTCTCTTCGCTTCCCTTAGAAAAAATGGAAGATTCAATTTCATTTTTTAAATACGTGTTCTAATGTTTTTATATAAATGTAATTAATAACAACACAATTTTTAAGAATGTCTGTGATTTAATTTCTCTCATCTCTCTATAAAAACTTTAAATTCGAAATTTTTGAAAAGAAGAGCATATAAAATACATGAAGTTGAATGTTAAACATCTATGGATTAGATTAATTCTAATATGAATCTGTTTTATGCTTATAGATACTGTTGATTATTCATGAAATTAATATCCATAAATGTACCGGATGTATATAGTTAAAGTTTGTGTGTTCTGAGCTGTTTACAGCCTTAATTACACGTTAGAAAATGTGAAATTTTAGAAACCTCTGGTGTCGTATATTTTCGAACCCAGTAAATTTCAACTGCCCATGCGAAGATTCAAGATCGAAAATCTTGGCATGACTTTTGATGTGGGATCACCGTGATAATAAAAGAGTTTCACTAGCAAAAGCACGCTATTGAAAACTCTACGTCATACTCTTTAGCGAAAATATCAATGGCGAAATGGTTATACTGGCGATATTTAGAAGTCTGCCACGAAACTCGAACAGTTTGGTCGCATATCAGCAAAACATTAGCATGTACACTACAAATTCACATAGAAAACAGAGTCAAGCGGTTAACGTTTGAACTGACTTTGTTTCACCGCCCTCAGTTTGTTTCCTATCTCTCCATTATAATGTTCCTAGTCTCATAGCTACCTCATGGGTAGCAAAAAGCTTAAGACATGGCTGCTTCAACTATTCGTAACCTATATTCAAATTTAGCAAATGCCAGTTTTGTAAATGTATCAATTTTTTACTTAAAACACAACACCGAAGATAATCATTTGAGCCCTTCGCTTGCAAGCTATTGACAAGAAATTCGGATGATCTCTATTTTACGAATCGGAGATAAATATGGTAACCTTGCCCCATAACCGCGCGTCAGGAAAAAGGAAAAGAAGGAGAAGGAAAAGAAATAGAAGAGCAGGAAGAAAACAAAACAAATTACAGGACAACAGTATAATAGATAAGTTCATAAGAGTGTATGTACGAAGTAGAAGTCTCTTTTCACCCTCACTCTGCCTGTTCTCTTTCGCTCTTATATGTACATAGTAGAAGGATGCATCACATGTGAAAACAATCATTAGTAGTAAAACAATAAATGGAGGTAAAAATAACAACTTTTTCATTGGGTTACAACAAAGCTTCGCCATGATAAGTAGAGAGAAACGAAAACAGAGAGAACTTGTTTGAATTTATTCCACTGGTGTTTGGACGCAATATTACGTTCTTGATCATAAATTGGTTAAAGTCAGTCTATATGTATTTTTCTAACATAAAATATTAAATAAGACAAAATATATTAAATTTTACAAAGTTTCTGAAAATAAATAATAAATAACCCAGAACATGTTCAATTTTTTTATTCAATATACAAGGTGTTCTGTTAATGGACCGAAAAACTCAGAGGGTCGTTAGTAGGCATCAAAAGAAACAAAAATTTCAATGGAACATGGTGTCGCAAACCTCGTTGAGAGGGTGAAAATCACGAAAAACGCATGCAGGCTCTTAGTCCAGAGAAGACGAAACGTGACAATATCAGTTGATTGCTGAATGCGTTCGTGGGTTCGATCACCATATTTGACGACCATACCTACAGAGGGACATAGACTTGGTTGAAGGGGGTGGAGAGAAGAGCTACGCGTGCCCTTATTGGCACACAGGGCTTGAGGTATGAAGAGAGACTTCATTTTTTGAATATGTTTACATTGGATGAACGCAGGTGTCGAGGAGATATGATCGAAGTGTTTAAAATTTTCAATGGGAGGGATAGGATGGACCATGAACTTTTAGTACACCGCCAATCGACTGCTTTTACAAGGGGACACCAGTATCGATTGGTGAGGGACAATGCAAGGTTATGGTGTCGCAGGGAATTTTTCTCTAATAAGGTTGTTAATAAATGGAATAGCTTACCCCCGGAGATAGTAAATTGTAACACAATTAACACGTTTAAAAAGAAATACGACAAGCATGTTGGGGTAAATCGAGAAGCTATCCATTCTTAGAATAAGACAACCATAAGTATTCTTTATGGGCGTTGTATAATATTTTATCATGTGTATATATTGATTATAATTTTTGTTAATTGCATTTTTAATTGGGTTGCTGTTTTTTTTTTATATATGACATCCATATTTTTATGGGCATCTTTTTATCAGCCACCTCGTTGGGCATTTTGCCTGTTGTGGCGTTGTATTTGTATTTGTAAGCAGCGTCGCAAAACCCATGCGCTGGCGTAGGATCACGCGCTGCGGACACACCAGAGGATCTCATAACGTGGATTGTCGTCGCTGCGGCAGGCATCAAAAGCATACCTGGTATCTTCGAGCACGTCCGGGAATCGTTTTACGTCGTTGTAGACCGTGCAATGACGTGAGCGGCCACCACTTCCAACAACTCTTGTAATAATTAATCAAATAAATATTTTTGTAGTTATTATTGAACTGTTCGTAGTTATTCCCGTTATTGCGTAGGTAGTACGCACATTCCCGCATGTACCGATTCGTTGGGGGTTCCGCGGCGGCGGGGGGGGGGGGTGCATGTGTGGTGTAGCAGTAGTAGGTAGGTCCTCCAAAAAATGGCTCGGGGATCCATGATGTTTCTTAAGTCAGCCACCTCGTTGGGCAATTTGCCTGTTGTGGCGTTGTATTTGTATTTGTATTTGTATTACTGTACTTTTTGTCGTTCCACGTCGAAACCTGCATGCGTTTTTCGCGATTTTCACTCTCTCAACTCTTCGTGGGTTCGATCACCATATTTGACGACCATACCTACAGAGGGACATAGACTTGGTTGAAGGGGGTGGAGAGAAGAGCTACGCGTGCCCTTATTGGCACACAGGGCTTGAGGTATGAAGAGAGACTTCATTTTTTGAATATGTTTACATTGGATGAACGCAGGTGTCGAGGAGATATGATCGAAGTGTTTAAAATTTTCAATGGGAGGGATAGGATGGACCATGAACTTTTAGTACACCGCCAATCGACTGCTTTTACAAGGGGACACCAGTATCGATTGGTGAGGGACAATGCAAGGTTATGGTGTCGCAGGGAATTTTTCTCTAATAAGGTTGTTAATAAATGGAATAGCTTACCCCCGGAGATAGTAAATTGTAACACAATTAACACGTTTAAAAAGAAATACGACAAGCATGTTGGGGTAAATCGAGAAGCTATCCATTCTTAGAATAAGACAACCATAAGTATTCTTTATGGGCGTTGTATAATATTTTATCATGTGTATATATTGATTATAATTTTTGTTAATTGCATTTTTAATTGGGTTGCTGTTTTTTTTTTATATATGACATCCATATTTTTATGGGCATCTTTTTATCAGCCACCTCGTTGGGCATTTTGCCTGTTGTGGCGTTGTATTTGTATTTGTAAGCAGCGTCGCAAAACCCATGCGCTGGCGTAGGATCACGCGCTGCGGACACACCAGAGGATCTCATAACGTGGATTGTCGTCGCTGCGGCAGGCATCAAAAGCATACCTGGTATCTTCGAGCACGTCCGGGAATCGTTTTACGTCGTTGTAGACCGTGCAATGACGTGAGCGGCCACCACTTCCAACAACTCTTGTAATAATTAATCAAATAAATATTTTTGTAGTTATTATTGAACTGTTCGTAGTTATTCCCGTTATTGCGTAGGTAGTACGCACATTCCCGCATGTACCGATTCGTTGGGGGTTCCGCGGCGGCGGGGGGGGGGGGTGCATGTGTGGTGTAGCAGTAGTAGGTAGGTCCTCCAAAAAATGGCTCGGGGATCCATGATGTTTCTTAAGTCAGCCACCTCGTTGGGCAATTTGCCTGTTGTGGCGTTGTATTTGTATTTGTATTTGTATTACTGTACTTTTTGTCGTTCCACGTCGAAACCTGCATGCGTTTTTCGCGATTTTCACTCTCTCAACGTGGTTTGCGACACCATGTTATATTGCAATATTTGTTCTTCTTGATGTCTACTGACCCTCTGTGTTTGTCGGTCCATTAACAGAACACCCTGTACATAAGTACGATGCAAAATATACTAAAAAAATAATAGATGTTTTTAGTATTTACTTGAAAACTAATAAGTTTAGTACCTAAAACTTTATAGAGTACTATTTATATATAAAGAACACACATAATCACTCCCCCAATTTCTTGTAGGAACTATTAAAACACTCATTTATATTTGATGATCTGGAAATGAACTAATTGGGTTTAAATTTGTATAATTGTAGGTCTGATGATGAAATAATCTATTACGTGTTGAAGATTAGTGTTACCGAATTGGCGTCGGATTGCTTTGATATTCATTCCTTCATTAGACATGATTTATTTTCTGCGCATAGAATACTGATTAAAAAGAACGAATTTAGTTAAAACCCACGAAAATCTAAACGAACTAAGATATAAAATTAGAAATACGCGGGCATGATAATTACCTATAGATCACAGCCTTAGCAGAACTCATCTTAACAATTTCAATGCACAATCTCTCAACACTTTTTCTCTGCAATTCAAGCTTTCTGAACTCCTTTGAATATTGGTGCGTTTTCAAAGATTCTAAAAAAATAAGTGAAAAAGTAGGACCTTAAATATACACTCAAACCTGTTTTTGTGCGGTGGATAGGGACCACAAAAAAAAATCGCACAAAAAAAGACCGCACAAAAACAGGTTTGAGTGTATAGGAGAAAAGGTGGTTAAAAATATGTATCCTGTAGGTTGTTGAGTATAAAACGAAACTTTGAATGGTAAACTCTCAAATATTTCACAAAACATACTTTATTAAACTTTGAACAGTTGTACGAAAAATTAGGTCATTTGCTCTATGAACAAACGAGTTATAATTTTTCTATTTCTTATTTGTTGGGTAAGAGTATGTAGAGTGTGCGGCTAAGAGTATGCAGCACGCTTTTTAATAGTAGTCTAAACGAATATACACATGTCTTCGTAACTAAAGTATTCTTCGTTCCAACAGACTTCTATTTACACCCACACTTCTCTATTTCCCACTAAACATAATCTTCATTGTAGGATCATTCACAGGCTGGGCAGACAGCCTTCTCATTGCATGGTCAATTTTTTTTGTGCAAATACTTTTTTTCATCCTTTTATGGGTTCGAATAGCCTTTGCTACTTTCACTTCATTTAGGATTAAAGACCTTTTACTAGAACTGACATCACAGTTTTGTGCGTACTGTTAGCAGCTCTGTATTGCTTTTCTACATCACTCATACGGTGGATAGCAACATCCTATGATACAGTTGAATCGGTGAGGTGAAGAACGGTACAAGTCTAAATTCCATGTTTTTTACATTTTTTTTTTATGAATCGGCTTGGTAAATGTAGATCTAAACATTGACTGTAAAAACGGCCTTTCCTCATTGCTACCAGGCATGTTTTAAATTTGAATTAGAAAGAGTTAACTTGAAACTTGGTTATCTCGAATTGAGAATTTTGGACTAGTACTGTTCTTCTCATTCATCTCACAGATACAGTTGAATTCTAATGTCACCATATTGTTTGGCAGAAAATGTTCTTCCTTATAATTCAAACCTTGAGAGAAAGCTTTCATCAAACTTCTATCCAGAAAACAATTCACCTTCTTTCGTAGAAAAATTATATATCAACAACACAAAATCACATGCTATACAAAAAATTGGGGACATACAGGGTGTTATCAATAATGGTGGCATCTCAAGACACTTCAAAGGACCTATGTTAACTTCTTCAAAGTCACTTTTAATAACATTTTTGACGACAGCCAAAAAAAAAAGGACGCGCTTCACTTTTTCACTAATTGATTCCCCATAGTTACCTGAACGTATAACGTAACTGATATAAACACTGCTGTATGTTCCTAGTTCGGATTTTTGTCAGTAGAAATGGAAGTCTCGAACATGAAGTAAGAATAGTCGCAAGACTTTCGCGTGACTGATGCTCGAATATCCCATTTATCATACCTAGGCTTATTTTATGCAGTCAGCTCTGGCATCGGTGTTTGTCAACAAAATGACTTAAACTTAATAAGATGGCTCGGGAATAGAGTTTTACTCGTGTCTTCGAAATATGGCTCATTAAATTTGACTCACAATGGTCATAATTAACAGCGGCAAAGAGATATGCGAATCAACCGTTTTCCCAGTTGCACAGATTACAGGAGTACCGTTGCCGAGTGCACAGACCCATGGGATTAGAAACTTTGTAACGTTGTTCGTTTTTTGAAAAAAAAAAAAAACGTACTAGAGAACTTGCGTCTTATTAACGGCCAGATAGTTTAATGAACTTCTGTTTGAAAATTGTAGAAATTACCATCTAACGTTGGCGAGTGTAGGAGATGATCATATACCTTCAAATGAGCAATGTGGTTATAGGTAGGGAAAGTGGTTTACAACCAACGTGCGTCATGCTTTTACGATCATAATGAAGAATTTGTGGCTGTGGGGATAAGTTGCAGTGGATTACGGTGAACGTAGGATAGACGTCAGGATTGGAGTTCATTTGCGAAGTGTTTATTTCCACGTGGAAATAGTCACGAGAAATGTGATATCCGAAGTGTGCTCGTAATTGACGAAGCACGGTTTAAAATGCTCCGAGGCACGCAGAATATTTACCATATAGTAGAGATTCGTTTTATTGTATTGAAATTCGTTACATCGTACCTAGATGTACCGTGAAATCGTATACAACATGTTGTACCACAAGTTCTATAATCTCTTATTTTATAATTATAGTTCACTATAGCGTGATTTGGTCATAGCGCACCTGGTGAATTATGGCCTTTGGCCCAACAGGGACACACTGCCATAATGCACAAGTTCGTTATATTTCTTCATACCAAGCAGAATAACAAAAAGTTAGCGCTGGTAGCAAAATATCATATCGTCCTTTAGCCGTTATGCAAGAGGGTTCACCTCTAGATACTACGTAATCGTGCCTCTTTTCTTGTAAATGGATAATTTTTGAATTTTCAACCAATTTATTTTTTAAATTGTTTCATTGATTTGATACTGAAATTGAAATCGTAAGAAAATTGAGCGTTAGGTTTAAAGTAAAATTTTTAGCGTGATCCAGCTGGGAATGAGAAAAGAGGGCATAGCTTCCAGAACCCTATCGATAATTCCTCAATAGGCATCACACATAGCTCCCGTCTCGCGTACGCCCAAGCGATTTATTAAATAAAAATTGAAATTCAATTTAAAATGATTCTCGTATATATGGAGTATCTCAATGATTGCATGGTATCGGTAAGAAAATGGGGTACGTCAACTTGCTTATACGAAACGTTTCTTCATAATCTTACTACGAATAATTTTAAAATCATTAACAAATACGGATCATATAAAAACAATTAGTACAAATCAAACATATTTGAAGTGAAAAGCGGTGCTTTTTCCCAAAAGTTCAAACAATCTATTCGTGAGTTGCAATTATGATAGAATAAGGGTATTAAAAATATTACAAATTTAGATTTGTTTTAATGATATCGATGTTTTTATTAAATGAATATGACGCTAACAGAGGATATGGATTATTATATATCGCAGTAGTTATTGTAATAGTGTTTTCAAGTAATATAAACTTGGATAATTATATATAAAATAGTGATTTTTATACATTTATTTACATGTGTAAAATGCTTAATATAAATCTGAACAAAAAATGCCCGTATTTCTTTTTCCCTACAATAAGAATGAAACTTTCTTTTTACACTGTTTTATTCTCATGTTTCAATTCAATTTCAGATACATTGTGAACACAATTATTTTTTGTTGTTTGATAGGGAATCGTGAAAAATCACACGCGCGATACAAAAATTAAGAAACTTAGCTAATTAGCTAATGATTTGACTCAATCCATCTAATTTAATCTCTCTATGTAGATGGATTTGAAGTATGGAGAGAAATACTGGAAAGAAAAAAGTGGTGAATGTTTACGAATACACAGAAGGAATAATCATCTAATGTTGGTGTAATTTCAGCAAATGCGGATGATTATTTTTCCATGGCATTGTCAATTAATCAAAAATATTTTTGACTCAGATATCGCCGAATGTTCGCTTTACATTTTGGGTCAAATTTCATTTACTTTAAAGTATTGCATTTAATACAATCTTGTTTTATTTCAATTATAAATATAGTCGACGCTCATTATAACGACTTCACGTTACAGCAATCATTCTATCACACCGGTAGGATAAGTCCCAAATGTTTTCATAGAACGAATAACATATAGGATTTTCTTTCCGATATAAACTCCATTTTCGGCGAGACGACTGGGGTCGTCCAAAATTTTTAAAATGACTAACAGGTTATATAAAGTATATCAAATAATTTGCCAAATTGAAATATATTTTACTCACAGTGAATTCACCTCGGTTTATCGGTCATTCTTTTAAAATAAAATTTTCTGAATTATAGAGGAAAAAAAATTCGTATACAACTCAATTTCACAATCATTTTCTTTTAATATATTTAGTAAAACCAAAATCTACTTTATTGAAAACATGAATCTAACTTATCGTTTAACTCAGTACTTTTTATCTACAATAAACAGGGAGTATATTATTGCATGCAGGTATAAATCGTTTCAAATTGAATTATTAAATAAATATAATGATTAATTTAATTATTTATGATATATTTCTTCTATTTTTTCACAGTAGTAAACCTGTTACAGCTCAATCTCCTTCCTTGCTGGTTGCTGGTCATTCTATTTCATTTCAAATTTAAAATCACCCGTATTGAATTTTTAGTCAAATCCTCTTTTTATTTTATCTCTCAAACCCTCTTTGTGAAAACCACGTATATCGATTTTTAAATTGTTAACATCCAGAAGAGTGAGTACGTAAAGACATAAATAAGGTGGTTTCATATTAAATTTGAAATTCTCTTTACTGTGATGTGAAGTATTGGACGGGTAAAACTGTTGTAATCTAACGTATAGTTAAAATTATGAATCACAAGAGAGGAGTCACGAGTTTCATGCGAGCTAAAAATATTAACATTTCCAATACTTCTGCCATAAAAATTCTCCTATATTACTGGTACTTATATATTTTAAATAAATTATTTTGACATAATGAAAAAGTAGATACATTTTTTACATGATTAAAATACTTCACAACTGTAGTAACTAACGCAATAAAAACCCACCGAATGAAATTAATATTGCGGCTTGCGAATAACATAAACTGGTAATTATATATTATAATTATTATTTTATATATTAATAAACCAATGTCTGAATTATATTGGTTCAATAATATATATATACATGGTATTACATATTATTAAACCAATCTCTAAATTAACCTTCAAAAAGTTTGCCAATAAATGTTGCGGAGGAAAAAGCTTTAATATATTTTGTACAGCAGATCAAATCTCACGAAATCGTAAAAACATATTATTATTATTATACTCCCAACAACCGGAGCATACACCCTCTATAATAAAAAAAATATTATTATACGAATGAGGTATTATTAAAATTTAGTGTATTTTGTTCAGCTCAGTTCTGACAAAGTGAACATCATCATCAACATTAACAAATATATAGCTTTACATGGGTGATTTTAGGAATCGCTCCCGGTTTACGAAAATATATATGCGATTATAGTTGGACTTACCGCTATCAGTTTTTTCCAGCTCTTCGTTCCAATTTGGCTCCTGCAAAAATATGGTTCAGGACTAGAATATTGCTGCTTAATATACGTTTACTGTATCTTGGATGTTGCAATTGCTTCCCAAGAATTCCGACGAAACGAATGTTATCTCCATTGTACGAGTCAAATGAACACTAATTAGTTTTTGCATATTTTTGGAAGAAAGAAAGGATGGACTGAAAGGTGCGATACAACATAAAGGTTGTATTGTTTGCTGGAAACGCTCAATCACGAACAATTGGGCACTCGCAGGTGCATCAAATAATATCAAACTTGAAACTTTTGCTTAATTTATATCGTTCCCACGGATATATTATATTGAATTTGATTGCGCATTGATGTGTTATTGTTTTATAATGTGATTTATCCATTTTTGGCAGAATAAACAATTATTTTTATAAACAATAAACATGTCTGTGCAATGTTTTCATTCATTGTTCTATTCATGGAAAGCTTTCATCAATGCACGTGTTGCCCGATCTCGTAATTTTTTTAGATTACATTCGACGAAGGTCAACTGAAGATGATAGTTGGTTTAAAATTATTGCTTGTTAAACAAAACTTAACCGTTGAAGAAAAAAGTTATTAGAATATACAAAAAAATGCTGTTTGATATTGTGAAAAAAGTTCGTTATATGTAATTTTCAAAATTTTTAGAGGTTCGCTGAAACATATGAAAAAAGAAATGCATGTAACTTATACACAGACACGTTTGGATGAAATGCCCTTGCCTTTGCCTTGTCTGTGTGCGTGTGACTGTTATCAAACAAAAGCTTTCGTTTTTTTAATGATGCAATTCGCATAGGAATAAACCAGAGAATTTAAAAAACAATTTAAAAAAAGAATAGAAAATCATATGCTTATAGTGGAAGCTCGGTCACACTTTTGTTACTACTGCAAAAGATTTAAAATTGACGCATACATGAAATTTTTTTTTCTAGTGTTTAGGACGCCGGTGGCGTATAAACAAAGTTTACATTCCTAGATGCACACCAGGAAGAAAAAGAATTTAGCATTTCGTGATTGATCGCAATGAAGCAATACGTCTCTTATAGAAAAGTACTTGGTGAAATATTATTTGGCGAAGTTGAATTTTTTTTTCTGTTTGATCTTTTTAATTGGAGGCGCACTTTGATATGTGTTGTGGTGTAGTAGATAGAGTTTGGGACGGAGGTTGCGGGCTTGAACCCAACTCTCAAGGTTCGAGTAACGTTTTTTCATTGCATTTTTTTTAAACTGAAAAGTCAAAACTGACAGAAAGGTGAACGATACTTTTTTGAAAGTTTATCAGGCAGTCTTTCAGAATATTTTGATGTAAAAAAATAATTATTTTCTTTGGCAACCGAGAATTTAAATTTTTTTTTCTCTCAAACTCTTTCTCTTTTTCTCGCTGCTATGCACGTGGTCAGCGCTGACAGTTGTATAACTTTCAATTTTAATGCCAACAGTTGTTTACTGCGAATAATCCCACGGCTGCATAAAGTTCGGAGTTTAATTTTGTCACTGAAAAAAAACTTGTTCATCCATTAATAATAATAACACCATTCACCAAATAAATTCACCTTTAAAATCCGCTATGCAAACACCATTCACCAGCAATGTAATTTTGGGGAATGGAAGGAGTTTTGAGGTGGGGGGGGGGTCACATGCATTCATAGAGTTTTTAAAGCGATATTTCTCTTTCAACATGTCGGCAAAAAAAAAACGCAGAAAAAAAGCAGTGGTATTTAATTTGCATCTAGAAATTCAGAGATTTTTAACGCATAAAAATGTATTACTGGATTATCAAAAATTGTTTCATTTATACGCTAGATTTTTCTGTTCCGCATTATCAGAGTTAGCAATTTATTTGACGGAACTGCGTTCCGTTCAAAAAGTTCCGCCCCACTTGACGTTTTGTTACCTTCTGTACTCGTAAGTAGTCTAGGGTAGAGCCGCCCCTCTATATATACGAAGGCGTCTTAATCTAGGGCAGTGGTTCTCAACTTTTGGGGGACCGGTCGCACATAAATGATGTGAAATAAATGGGTAAACATGAAACGGTGAATCTTTCACGGACCGGTTTGACCGATGTCAGGGCCGACGGTTGAGAAAGACCAGGCTAGGGGTAACTCCACCAGAAATTACGCACATTTCCGCCACTAGATGGCATTGCTAGGGATTTACGAAACTACAGCTATTTTTTGTTAAAGCCGTCCCCTTCTCCCAAATCGGAAGGATACAGGCATATTCGAGTGCAGTGTGCATGTGCGTAGCACGACAGAAGAATCCAGCCATTTGTAAGCGGCTGTGGTAGCGCTAGCTTAAAACGTGCTTGATGTGTTCTTAACCTGTCTAATCTTGTGTAATATAATATTTCTCAGTATAGCAAAATAACTTCGAGGACCAGCTATTGGCCACCCCTTGGTAACGACTATAGAGCTTTGAGTCGAAAAGGACCAGATTCATAAGTGTAAATTTGTATTTAGTCCAGCTCCCCCCCCTCCCCTCCCCAGAAGATATAGACAAATGCATGATGAAGAGATATAGCCTATAGACAAAGAAAGCTTTTTTTCTCCCTCGCTTAGCACTCAACAGAAAACAAAAAAGGGGAGCTAGTACTGTATATGTGTTTGAGAGTAAAAGAAGAAATTTTGCATAGATATCAACAGGAAGCCCGATAGGCGATGAATAGCTAAAACTGTTGTGTGTGTGTGTGTGTGTCTCGTCTATCTATATATATATAACATGTCCTGACTGATTCATCATCACCGAGTTTTTTTAATGACGTAAAGACTCGCTAAGAAGGGGGTTTCCAAATTCTAAGTTTCCTAAATTCGACGTAAAGATCACCAAGGGGGTTTTTTTTCGAAATTCAGCCCCTAAAGTGCTCATAAGGGAACTCAAAGGTTTTAAGAGACAATCATCGCTCGCCTAAGCTATAAATATGGTCAGTACTTTTATTTTGTAATGTGAAAACTCACTAACAAGAGATTCTTCAAAATTCATACAATGAGCGGGACATGGGGGTTGGGTTCAAAAATTATATCGGGCAATCAACGCCGCTGGAAGCTATAAATATGAAATTCGGTCAGTATTATATTTTTAGATTACCTTACCACGCGAGCAAAGCAGTCGGTAACAGTTAGTTTTTAATAATTTTCTGCGCCTATATAATATAAATGATTCCGCCACTAAATTTTATTTTCATGTTTTTCTGGGAACGTACTTGAATTTTTTCATATTTTTCTGAGAATGACACCTTCGGACTAGGTTAACTATATTTGATCGAGAAAATTGCGTGAAATCGAGCTTCGAAATAAGGGAAAATACGGGACATTGCCGATTATTGCCAGAATGATGCCAAAAGTAAGCAAAGTTGCCAACTCATGCTAAATCACAGAAAAGTCTTTAATAGAGGGAAATGAAGTACCACTCCCCAAATTTCAGTGAATTGAAAATAATATGACAAATATGTGAAATAAATATTCTTATTTGTAGTCGTAATTACCGTAATGTAATTTCTGAGTTGGGAAGATAATTTTAATCGTTTATTTGAAGAGTAAAAGTCAAGTTGGCTTCGTTGAAAATACGTTATAAACCGGGACAATTTTGCAAAAAAGTCGGGACATCCAAAAAAACACAAAAAACCGGGCCTGTCTCGGAAAATGTGGGACGTCTGGCCACGCTACGCACACTGCATCCGAGCATCCTTGTTTAAACAAATTAACTGGAGACAGAAATGATCCTTGTAATGTGCATGCGCACCAAGAAAGGACACAAGTAGCCGTACGTGGGACTATACACGTGTAAAATTAAGTATGCATGCTTAGTAATTACGCGGCCCGGTGTGTCCGCACCTGTCACTCACCAGTAAGTCTGGAGCATATTGAGTAACGACACAGCTTAGCATGCTCTTTTGCAAGAACAGAAATAAAAAAAAAAATAAATAAATGCAAAGTGGAAATGTATGACGCTACGTGCGCAACTTGTGTCTGTGAGTAAACACGTGGCGCAGCTGTTGAGACTCATTTTCCCGTGACTACCATGCGAGACATGTCTTATGCAACTTGTTTTTTTAGTAAATTTTGAAAACAAAAAAAAATATTCCTTTTTGTAAGAAAGAGTTTTGAGTCTCATTTGAAATATTATTTAATTATTATTTAAACAATTTGAATTTCATTAATTAAATTTTTATCAGTTCTAAATTTTCATTAATTTAATTTTTATTAGTTTGAACATTTATAAATTTTTATTAATTTCACACACAATCCACATTAATAACTCATCTTTTATGAATTCTGAATTTTCAGTACATTGAATTTTTACCATATTTTATTAATTTAAATTTAAATTAATTTGACGTGTTATTATTCCAATTTTGAATTTATTATTGAAATATTTAATATAGAATACCAATTTACATTTATTTCTCTCATTAATCGTTTTGGAATTACAGATATCATTTATCAATTTTGGATTAATTAATTAATTTGATTAATTATTTAATTTTTCAACAATTTTGAATTATCGACAACTTTGAAGTTAGTAATTTATTTCTACTCTGTGCCT
Organism: Pholcus phalangioides; assembly: GCF_987345545.1. Classification (NCBI taxonomy): domain Eukaryota; kingdom Metazoa; phylum Arthropoda; class Arachnida; order Araneae; family Pholcidae; genus Pholcus; species Pholcus phalangioides. The sequence continues at coordinate 36,560,408 of NW_028301600.1, read as the reverse complement.
GTGGTGTGTCAACACTTCGCTAATCGTTACTTTCTACACCGCTGTATACGCATCACCAAGCTACGCATCTGGTGCTTTTCCCGTCATGGTGGTGCTCGTGTCAGGTCATGTCACAAACATCTCAATATGAATCCAGCCTAATTGAAACTGTCACTACGCCAACCACACAACTTTTTTTTAATAGAACTTCTCACCGTTCGGATCACTACAAGATCAAATTCGCGCATATCATTTAGTGTCGTGGAATTTTGAGAGAGCTGTCAAATATATTATGCGTATAAAATTCAATGATAAAAATCTTATCACCCAGAAAAACTGTTATTTTAGCTATCTATGTTCAAAAGTAAAATACCGAAAGTCAGTCTTGAAAAAAAAAAAAGTCTTCTTTCTGGTCTTAATAACTATTACAAAACGAGAAAGACACACATTACAAATGATACATTACATCCGTCCATTAGACAATTTCCACAAAAATACGAAAATCAATTAGGTACTTCTCTTAGTTCAGTATAATGCACTTAGTGTATTTCTAGCAAGCTTGTTTAATGACAAACTCCGTTTACCTTCGCTGAAAGTAAGTGAAGGTGGAACAAGACGGATCTCTTAGTCCGTCGCACTTGCGAAACAAAAACGATCTTTGGCTCTTTGATCAGTGATTAAGAACCTGGATAAAAGTAACGAGAAGCAGCGAGGTGCACTTTAACGGGGCTCTCTGCGGATAAGCTGAAAGCTATCCGGCACATCTTCTCATCTCTTCAAGCTCTCTCTTTCTCTCAGCCCCTTGGAATACAGCTGCACTTTTCTCACGTGCTCCCAAATATAAGTATGGTACGAACAGCGTAATTGACGACCAGATTTCCGAAGTGAATTTATTGAATATTATAAATATCTCACGAGATCATCTTTTGAAGTGATTTGACAATTCATGTATTTGATTTGACAAGAAATATATTAAGGGGGTTGGTGCACACAATTTTTCAAAACACATTTTCCAATTTTTTAGTTTTCAAATACTATGAACTTTTCTGCGTCTAACCGTGTTCAAGTTTTAGTTCTACCTGCACTAAAAATATTTTTAAATATTTTGATATAAACTGCTGGCAGTCATTAAATACGCTAATGTTTTCCACTAATATGCTCTTTTCTCAAAACTAAGTTTTTTGTTAGATTAAATAATATGTTTTTTCGAACACCACTCATTCAAATGTCTTGAAACTGTGTGTGTTTATATTATGTTACACTATGGTGTAACATACTTTAATGCGAGGATTTTTTATTAAAATTATTTAAAAAAAAAATGTTCTTGAAGTTAAAATTCGAGAAAAAAATTTCCAGCAATTAAAATCCTAAATGATTAAGTTAAATTATATAAAAATAACCATATATAGTATTTGAGAAAAAAAAAATTAGTGCCTAAAGTGAATAGAAAATTTTTAAATGTTCCTCAAAGGAAGGGTATAAGTTTTAACCAAACTTATTTTTTCCTATAAGTTATCATTATCAGGCTGCTAGACTATGTAGAAGGCTAGATGGTGTTCTCTTCCCTCCTCCATTAATGACAAACGTATCCGTACTTGAAGGTCGTAATCAGTCCATAATATTTGCTGTGATCCATATACGTGTGGAGCTGCTTTTTCGATGGCCTTCCTATAGCGAAGGCAAAATTATGACGAAAAAAAAACATGTTCCTTCGATTCATGATCATTTTTTTCCAATTGACCAGACTCAAATTTATTTTTCCGTGAGACTTTTCAAGGGATCTATGGAACTTGTTGTGTACATTAAAACAAATATCACAATTTGATGGTATAGAGAATTTGTTATAATGTTTTTTCTCTTGCTCATATAATCCTTAAATAACGTAACAGTTTGATATAATTACATGCTGCATCTAGTCGTTTTTTGCTTTTATTCCAACATCTAAAATACTTATATTTTTAATTGCAGCATGTAGAACTGTTTTTAAATTGCACTCCTCTGTCGCCAGGAATTTTTATTTTAATTTGAATAATTTTGATTTTTTTTTTTAGTTGACTATTCTGTTTTCCATACTAATTTTTACTAGCATTTACCAGAATGGGTAATTTTTTAATTGACTCCTTGGTAAATTTTTCTCATTTTTTTTGCACTGTTATATGATAATAAATTTGATTTGATTTGAAAAAAAAAATTGTGATAAACAGTTCCATTCTAACGCCTCACAATGGCTGAATCACAAAAATGGAGGATTTTAGCTCAAAGGGAAAAAGAAGAGGCCCCATTTTGAAATAGAAAAAAAAATTGTAACGATTGAACATTTTGCAACCACAATTACGTGAGAAAGAAAATTAGTTGTCCCATTTTACGAACACCCGCTTATAAAACGTCCCATTCAACAAAACGGGATGTATGGTCACCGTTCTTGCAAACGAGATTTTTTCGGATATAGTTACCATTCGGTTTTTACTATTAGAAACTCTGACTCCCGATGAGATCATATTCAACGGCGTGGACTGTATCGGAAAAATCTCTGTGTGAAGAGATATCGATGTTTAAGAAAAGAAAATCCATCCCTGCCCTTACGGGGACTCGAACGCCGGTCTCGTATACGGGACGAGTCATTCACTGCTATAACCCGTTCACATGGGAAATAGAAAAAGCGGACTTAAAACCCACATCGAGAATTTTAACCAATAACTGCTCTCCTTTGTTTTCTTAAGACGGAAAAAAGTCGTCGAACGGGTGCTAGAACTCCCAATGCTACCGTAATATTTGCACATGTGAACGGGGCTTAAGGTTTAAAACCGGAATTTCAAGTTTTTTAGATTGAAATTCGGGTTTTTAAACTATCGGAGACGATGCGGATTTCCAGAATCGGAAATACGGACGCACTATGTTCACACCCTAAGCTATGAAAACAGATAGAATATTCCCTCCTTGGAGCGTGTGTATATATATATACATACACACTTCTGATTTCTTAATGGAATTCACAAAAGTATTAAAATATAATATTTCTTAAACGTCCTTGTAATTTCACTCACAATGGTAAACAACATGCCCGATACATGTGCTTACGTAAGTTTCATTATTGTGGAAATATTTTTCTATTTTTTTTTCCTGGAATATTCGTGGCGTCTTATAATTATGTCTCGCAATGTATGTCTTCGATACATTCTAAAAGATGGCTTAATTGATATTAAACGTGAAGCGATACGGGAATCGGGAGCGAATCGGGGAAAAAATGTATATCCGCAATTGTCTACTACGTCCATTTTTTTTCTGTTTTTTTGCACTATAAACAGTGTTGAATATATGCTAAGCTGGGTAATGTTCCTCAAATAGTAAATTACAATATGGAAAAATAGCAAAAACTAATAAGATTCATACCGAACCAGAGCCTCAACAGCTTCCTGACCCTATCATATTTGGCCCATGGGCACAACATAGTCCAGTAACCAAACTCAATAACAATCTCACGAATGCTCTTCGATTGTCAACGCAAGATGCCACTTGTATATGAAACGCGAAGTGGACGTTTTCGAGAGCTTTAACTGCATATGATATATTAATATCATTCATTATTAGTTCCACATTCGCAAACTGGAACGATGAGAGCGAAAAAAAATTCCAGTAGCATGAATTAAATTCACTATCAAAAACCAAGAAAAGAAGCAAACCTAAATGGAATTGAAGCTCATGAAAGGATTTCATGATCCAGGGAACAAAAGCAAACTAGATTAAATATTGCTTAATTTTTGTAACTTCACGTTCTTTTCTTTGTTTATATCTCTTTGTATAGAGACTTTAATAGAAATCTGATCATTTTCAAAAGAATAGAAGGACGGGCATTGTGTTACCTAAAATAAACCTTAGAAATACAGGTTGGATAGAATAGGAGCTCTTCATTATAGCTTTGAAAACGACGGATCTTATCTGGCAGTTCACCAAATAACTCCACAGCGGTGCTGAAACCTCCATTTTCGCTTAACCATCTCTCCGGAAATTGATACCCGAGGGTTCGAAAACACTGACACTGATAAGACTTTCATACCACCAGTGGCTTATGTACTAAGTTATCTAGAAATGCGTTAAAGTCTATTTTTTGTGCCGTGGTATATAGATTCCCCTAAAAAAGAATTGGTTACATTGTGGAGAAACAAACACTATGAATATTTTTTCGATATAAACATACACATGATGTAATAAATACGACCCATCTGACTGATTATTATATCATGATTTCATGCACTAATTTTTTGCACATGAAGTTTTATTTTTATTTTGTTTAATCAAAGCAATATCTGTAGTTGTATTACAATAGAACTTGGTCAATTCGAATTTGGTTAATTCAAATTTTTGATAATTGAAACTATAACAAGCTCCCGTTCAATTTTCTATCTAATTTAATGTTCACATGTGTTTCGGAAATTTTTTCGAATATTTTGGATACTTCAAAGTGTGTGTGTGTGTGTGTGTGTGTGTGTGTGTGTGTGTGTGTGTTAGGGGAGAAATTATGATTTTTGTATGAGCAAATTTAGTTAAAAAAATAACATATTTAAAAAAAATTCTAGAAGAAGAAAGAGTAATTTTCTCCACATAGTTGTTAAACAAGAAATTTTTAAAGACAAAGTTTTAAAACTCAGTTTTCTCTAGATTTTCTTTGATAAGTTAATGCCCATTTGAACTTTGTTCAGCTGGAGTATATTGATAATGTGTACCACTTTTGATACTTGATACTGTTGCTCAACCTATGGATCAAGGTGTACAATTCAAAATCGGAATCTTTTTATTGTCACTAAAAATATAGGAAGTATCAGAAAGTTCAGATTGTGTAATACGTTAGTGAAAGTATATTTCGTTGATAGCATAAGAATAATAAGCAAAATGTGAAAACAGATTCATAACGGATGATTATAAACTGTTTCCGTAAATCAGGCTTTCAACGTGGTCAAGAAATTCTTCAGTGATGCTGATTCCAGAACAGCAGAATCATGCAACAGCTAAGATCAATTATTATAATTATCAATTTTTAAAATTTGGAAAACAGTTTCGTAACTGATGATAAAGTTTTAATAATTGATAATTATTTTCCTATGTGAATGTTGATGATTAAACTGCAATTTATAGACATTTTACAGATCCAGGATAGAGTAATTGGATAGTTCGAACTTTTTTGTTCAATTCGAGTTAACCAGGTTCGACTGTATTTATCCAATCAGATGTAGATAAAAAAATCAACACGTGGATACTTCATTGTTATAGCATATAACTAGTTTCCGAAATGCGTATACAACTACTGTAAACATGCTTCTTCCACGCTCAGTGATCTCTTCTCTATGTTACACTTATATACTTCACAACTCGTATTTTCACTAAATTTCACCTACAGCAATATTCACTTAATTAAACAGCAACAATCTGCATTGGACAGATGCGTATTTACCAAGTTTATGCAGATGTTTCCGATGTTTGATGTACGGCGAGAAAACTTCGCGCGAGGGAACAGCTAAGCTTATCTTAGCAAGGATCATAACATTTGAGGATTACCTTCGAGGACAAGGATTACTACTTTTATCTACCTCGACATTAGCGCAGAGACAAATATGCAGCTAATACTACTGTCGAAAGTTCCTCTTATTTCAATAATAATCTGCACCATCTTTGAAACGGCTCTTACTTGGAATATTCTATCAGTACTGCTGGAATAAATTGAAAGATTTTGCTTAAAATCAACATACAAAGTATATCAAACAAAACTGTACACGAACCAAAGTGCATATTCACTTGCTTTTACTGTATGGGTTATCATACAGGGTTCCCGCATTTTTCATTCCCTGATTCCTTCACAGTAATTCTTGAAGATATTTTTAACTGAAAATGTACCAAATTATCTCAAGCATAATCTGAGAAGCCGTTAAAGTGAAAAAGAAATATATTTTACGTTAAGGTTTTGGAAAAACTTAACAAATTTCAATCGTTATACGATTCCAAGGTCCTATTAGTATGTGTGTCTATAAGTATACAAGGTGATTAATTGATTCCCTTTGCCGCATTTTAATGTCGAACTGTTGATCCTACAGGCATACTATCAATTAGAAAAATTATCCAGTAACATGTAGAACTCAGACATGTCGTTCATGTTGCAAGGGATTGTATAGTTATTAAGTTAAAAAACTAACTTTTTACACGGACATTCTGTCCTCACATACTCAATTACAAAGTTGTTGCCCTATATCTCCTGAGGTCACTTTTCTAACACCAATATTCATCGATATATTTGAATTCAAAAATAGGAGGAAAGTTGGGAAAGATCAGCAAATACAAACGGACAACTCTTCTTTCCCTTATTTATGCTGGTTCCTAACTTCCCCCAATTTTTTAATTCTAATATCGCCTGGAATATTGCACTTAATAACGAGGAATTTCCTTGTTTCGTTTCAGTAGAGACAAAGATGTTCCCCAAAGTTTGGTTATCATTGGAAATATATTTGCATTAACGTATTACAATTTGTACTCTCTCTTCCAATATTTCCCATATTCTTCTACTATATTACTTTGCGGAATTTCTAACGAATCAAAGCATGTCGAAATGTGGCGCATACGTGTTATTTTCCTAACCGTGAAGTTTGCTTCTGAACAATGCTTCTGTTTCGTATTTGAGAAGTGCAGCCATCTGCCGTCCGGGTTCAGAAGCAACAACACATGTCGAGGGAATTGGAAACGAAATTCAAGGTAACAACTACTACTCAACTTTGCTAAGCAAGCTTATATTATTATCAAAGTAAATCAAAGTAAACTCTGTATATTTTATTCTAAATTAACCATTACGACGAATGAAAACTCCTATATAATTAAACTGCTGTGTTGATGTATTGTATTTCAATTGAAAATATCATAATGACGCATATTTTCCTCCGCATTTGTTAAAAAAATTCCATGAATTTTTATGGGTGAAAATTAAGATAGGTCAACACACAAGCAGAAAATTCTCAACACAAAAAAATCTCATTAATAATGAGAGAGTTACGAATTTCTCAGCTTTGCACTCTCTGCATGTGTTCTAAATAGAAATTCGCAATTTACAACCAGTCATCTCAGAGTTTTGTATGTATGCTAAATAGAACACGAATCGGAAGGCACACTTATTTAATGTTTATTTTATAATCTTTTGTCGATGTAAGAATCTACTATTTTTCATTAACAAAAATATAAGGTGAACGAGCACCCTCATTCCTGACAAAATAGAAAAATTCAAATATCTAGTGATACTTTAATTGAAACATCTAGTGGTAGTAAGGGGAATTAGTACGTGTATGTGAGAATTTTTCTGAATATAAAAACTACAGTAGACTGTTGCTAATCCCGTACATATCAGACCGTGGGTGCACCGGATTACCGAAATCACAGGATTACTGGAAATCTATTGAAAAAGGTCATTTAAATAATATAAACTTCTGTGCAAAAACACAAGCGATGACATATTTTCCTCTTCTACGCTCAAAGAAAACCCTCCTAAAAAACGACTTTTTTTGTAAGAAATTTTTAAAACGTGAAAAAAGTGAAGTATAACAAATATTTATAAAGTATTAACTCCCTGTACTAAGAGACAGAAAAGCGAGTTTTGATATAAAAATAGGGTATAAAGTTAGCTTTTATAGAGAGAGAACTCCGGCCTATCCGGCGTTTTTGCTATGCCCTTCCGCCACATTAGGCCAGGTAGTCGAGAGTCTAGTGTATATGTAAGAAACGTGGGTGTTATCTGAAAATAAAAGTAATAAAAATCTCACTCCAGGTTCATTGTGATGATCGAATGAGAGCTAAATCTTAATAATTGTCTTAATTATAATAGATAATCGGTAAGGCCAGAGAAAGTGTATAAAGTACACAGGACTTGCATTCCACTTGATTTTGTGAAAGTTAAGTAAATACAAAATATCAGTAAGAAAAAGGGAAGATCGGTTCACTTTAATTGAAATTTGAATTTCTGTTAAGGTAACATATACGCGAGAAATGCAAAAAAAAAAAAAGTCATCGCACTAGAAGAAGGTTGTTTATATCATTATTATTTAGGTAGGAAGATTTAATCTGGTATATATCTGGAATTCCTGCAGACATGAGAGACTGGCTGGTGAACACTAACGTAAACGTCCTTTCACCCGTTTATTTACTGAGGTGAGAGCGGGATCTTTCAACAGGGCATCAGCACAGGTTCGTAATGATTAGATTATGGTTCGATGAGCATTTCTCTACATTTGCGATTACATAGGACACCCTCTATCTTTACTAGATTTGTAGCTAATGGAGCAAGCACATTTACGATGCAGTTGAATGTGGTCTGTATATCTGGTTAAGAGTCACCGGCGAATATTACTGAATTTTCGACCATGGTCTCAGTACAATAATATGCGCGTTCTGCGCAATGTTTCAAAGAAATGCAAATTTCACGCGTGTCCTGAAAGTCTTTACGCAGCCATTTTTTTACTCAACCGTTGGTTGAAGAAAAGAAGTCGGGTAAGGACTTTCTTGACACGCTGCATCATGACTATGCAGACTGAGGAGACGTCCTATAGAAGCGTTTCTCAATCTATGGTTCACGACAATGACATGGATTCGCAAGCAGACTTGATAAATTAATTCAGATTGAATGGAATATTATCAAATTGCCTTTGGGTTCCTAATTAAAATTAGACCTCTATACTTATGGCAACCATATCTAATCGAGGGAAATTCTCGAAAGAATGGTTCTAAATACTAATTGTGACTAAAAAATTGCAGTCGAAAATTTTTCTAATTATTGCTAAAATGACTAAATCGCGGGGTAATGAAGGGGTGCCGTTAAAAAAAATGCATTTCACTGAAAAAACGTTCATCGTGACGAGGTCAGCATATTTCATTGAAAGAAATACTGAAAATTGGGAACTTACATACGGGGAGGGTGAAACGGGACATTACCAATAGTCACCGAAAACGTTGCCATAGCTCGGCAAAATAACCATTGCTGAAATTGCTGCAAATTTACTAATGGGTAGGAATCGCAGTGAATTGAAATGTAGTTCAGAGAAAAAATGTTGAGCAATACAATTAGGTGTGATGGAGTATTTACAAATTATAGCCGTAATTACATTATAACATAAGTTTATGAAAATCGCCTCAATTCACGCGATTTTACTAAAGATTATAAATTTTCAAATAAGCGCTTCGTTGAAAAAACGGGACAATTCCATAGAGGAAGTAGGCAAAAGTAACTGAAACTACGTGAATGTCTTATAAAATACGAGACATATGCGTTAGCTCATGATGTAAATTATTAGTCCGTCGAATTGTTTTATAAATATTACTGGTCCTGGGATACAGAAAGGTTGAGAAACGCTGTCCTATATAGGATATCGTTGGACAGCTAGTTCATTATTTTTCCTAGAATCTGCGATTACATTACATTACATTCCAAGACCTTCGAAAACACTATAGTCAAAATAGAATGTTGCACGAATAAGCAAGAAGAAAAGTGGAAGAAAATTCTATCTCTAGATATCGGAATACTTTTCACCTGTGATTACTTTTGTAGTAAAATGGAATTTGTTACGTGACATAATTCCGATATTCACGGGTTTTTACTAGAGATCGAAGGAGAAAAAAAAAGGTTCATATACCGAGGGAAAAATATTTTCTTTCCTTCTCTATTTGCCTCGTATTTACGTATTCGGCTGTTAAAAAAATCATAAGCGAAAATGGAGTCTTCCTTTTCTTATTGCCTTTACTCTTTGACGTATGAAAAAGTACCAAAGCAAACTTCCATCACTTTTTGTTTGCTTTCACCTTGCATATGAATAGAAAAGATAGAAATATTCGTTTTCTCTAAAAACATACCTTTAGGGGTATGGATTCGTTCGAACTTCAAAAAAGAAAATTTAATACTCACAGAAGTAAAAATAAATCCGAAGAAATATATATATTTGATTTTCTGGCTCGGTAAAATCTGTCCACTCTCAATTTTCTTTCGCCAAGTTAAAGAATAACTTTCCTGTTTTTCTTTTGTTCGTCTCTAATGGAAATGTTCAGTTATTCTGTTGCAGTTCTCACTCGAAATGTGCTCAAAAATTAAAAGAATGCTTATGTTTTCACATTTTAACAAGTTTAACCAAAAAACCTAGAGATGTAGCATGAATGTATTCTCGAGGGGGGGTTGACCAGAAGAGAAAAAAAAGTAAAAAAATTAATTCCATATGACTTTCTACCTTTGTTTGTTCAACTCTCGGTATGACGTTTCTCTCTTGTCAAGAAAATTTCTTGCTGATACGTAAAATTGAATATTTACCCATTGCAAAACTTATGACCTTCTTACTTATTCCACTAGGGACAAGAAAGCTGCCGGAAGGCATGTGAGTATATGATATTCCCTATCAGTTACCGTCGATTAATTAATTCGATTTAGAAATTTCCCTATTATGCTTTCATAAGTTCGAGAAACCTCATTTATTTTGCTATTTCGTACAATTTAGAATCATAATAAAATGGTTAGAATCGTTGGTGAGATAATTCGATTTTTGTTGAATTTGAAAGTTTGTGGGTTAAAATTAAAATAACCATTTCACTTAAAGAAATAAGCATACAATGTTTGAAGCTAAATGGTAAGTGCAATTCAATATTCATGTTAACCAGATATTTCTTGTTATTACATTCTGTTACAATCAACTATAAAAGCCATTCAAGATCGGTGTTATTAATTATTAGATTTTTATTCTTAAAATTTATAATTCTATCAAGTATCAAATCATTGGATTAACATGAGGAAAGAAAATAATTTCTGAATAACGTTTCTTTTTCTCTATTCAACATTACATTTATTTCTTTTTCTTTTCAAGCTCAATAATATTTTTTGGACTGAAACAGTGAGAGCTTCTGTTTTTAAGTCATCACCTCAAACGTTACTTGCGAAGCTAAGCCCCAAATTTCCCTCACTCTTACTTTCCTTTTTGTATGAATGCGATTTCTATGTAAAACATATTTCTTTTAAAGAAATATATAATGTAATTAGAATTTAACTGCGTTTTGATTGCTAATATCTCTCGTTTGCGTGAATAATTCCCATCTCTCTTTAATGTGAGGGGGGAAAAAGCAATTACTCGCTGATATCATACATGTTTTATTACACCTCCATCAGACATTTTTTTTTCTCCTGTTTCGCTTTCTTTTTGTGCAGCTGATACGAATACGTGATTTCGGTCATTTTAAATGTCTCGATAAAATTTTGCAAAATAATTTGTAATTTTATACGTTGAAAGAGGAAATTTATTCATTGCTTCCATATTCATTTTTAAAAAAAAGAAATGTGCGACGTGCCTTAAGAAAGATGTATTCATGTCCATCTAATAGAAAAGATAGGATCATTTTCATAACTGATGGAAGATACAGATATTTCATTAGAAAATGATAAAATCTATTCCGTTTGTCATAATGTTAATTTATATCTTGTTAGTCGGAAATGAGTTAACTTTCTTTGGCTGTAAAATATATACTTGAAATAAAGCTCAATCTGCTATATACATATAAATTGAACACGATTTTCGGAAGACCGGTTAGATGACGATTTTTCAGGAAAATTCATCTCTGCCTCCACAGGGGCTCGAATCCTGGTCTCTCGTTTGCCGGACGAGTGCTCTTTTCGTAAGCTATGGAAACAGGTAGCATCTTTCCCCTTGGTGCTTGTATATGCCGAAACGCTCCGTGCAATGGACGGTAGCAAAAATCAAATAACAGCTTGTAAATGACATTAAGGCCACCAGATGGTGACGTATATGCAGAGAAAGATGGCCTCTCCACTTTTTAGTACAAGATTTTTGGAAGACTGGTTCTATGTGGAGATGATGAAGGCAAACGAGAGACCGGAGTTTGAGTCCCGGTGAAGGCGGAGATGAATTTTCTTCCCAAACCATCATCGTCTCCAGATATAACCAGTGTTTCGAAAATCTTGTTTTAGAAAGTGAAGAGGAGAACGTTCTCGGCATATATGGATAAAGCTTGGCATTTGTTTTATAACAAATAACTACGCATCTCTCAAATTATCAGATTTTTATCTCATTTATCTCAACAATAATAAATGCTGCAATATAATCATATATGTGTACGTATTTGGAACGAGTAAACAACATCTTATATATATATATATATAGACACGATTTTTTAATATTTAAATTTTATGAAGAATCTCTCTATCTATCTTCAAAATATTGGGATACGTTATTTATGTTCCATATCATCTAAGAGAAATATCGTATTGATCTACAAATTTTCTATATTTTTTTTTTACTTTCAAGGTCTCAACGTTGAGTAAGGTAAATATTTGTTAACGTATTTAATAACAGTGATCATTGTGGTAATAACAAACATGATTAAAAACTGGAATTAAAACTATTCACTTTATCCTTAATTTACAAATATCTTTCGAACATGTTATTTGATAACGCAAATAGAGCGGGTTTGTGAGCCATTTGAGTGTAATAAAACAAATTGATTCTCTGAAACGACAATAAACACTACTTTTTCGCAACTCCACTAATTCGCTTAGATGAAAAATATGTGAATCCTCGTAATAGAATACATTTAAATTTTGTGTTTTTTCTATTCTGTAAATATGTAATTTCTTATTGATTACGCTCATTGTGATTTAGTCTGAAGATTTATTTTTTGCATGTTTTTACAATGTTCGAAGTTTTGTATAAAACAATATTTCTAGTATACTTGCTTAGCAATTATTTAACAAGTGAAACAAATGGAAACAGTTAAAAGTGAAAAAATAGCTGTCAATAAAAGAATACTAAAATATTTTTTTTTGCACAAACAGACATCTCATCAATGAAACTGAACAATTCATCAACAACACAACAACAAAAAAAACCATTTCATCAATGGCGCGGTGCTATCAGAGTTTGAGACAGTTTATTTATTCAGTCGTAGTCGTACATTAGAGAGACTAAAACCCATTTGATGAAAGTGTAAGTCAATACAGCTTCATGGGAGCTTCATGGAGGATTAAAAACACTTTAAAGTTCATTACACTCTCAAGTTACCAGATGTGAAAAACTTAATTGCATATTATTATATATATTACATATTATTATTAGGTAAATTGAGAAATTGCTGAACTTTTTCACTTTGATATGTCTTTGTGTAAACAATCTAACAGCCAGATAGATTTGATAGATTTTTTCAGTACGTTATTAATGGTTTTGAGTTTTTCTATTATCGTTATGAAATGTTAAGATTGATCAGTTCTTATAACTCAACTGATATTTTTGCATATATTTTGTGTATTCCGGATTCTGCCACAAAACTGGGCTGGAAGAGATCTCGACAACGGGATAAATCCAGAGACAAAGTTCTGGCGTTCATTCATTCATTGCATATATTTTATATGTAAAATATACTTCGCTATTATCTAAAACTAAACTATTATCTATTTCTAAAGTTATTATGTTATGTTACTATTATCTATTACTTACGTTGATAGTTTAAACTGTGTGTCAACTATTACGTTAACAACTATTCGTGATATACACACACACACGCGGACTCCGTCATATCCATGCCAGCTTGAAAAATGATGCGCTTAAGCAAGTTAAAACATTTTGCGTGCTCGATACGTATTTTTAAGTAATCTGAGCATTCTTATAATGCATAGATTAAAATAGTATACTATAATATTAGAAATTTGATTGAAATCTCAAGTAAGTGAATACATTACAAATGTCAAATTATTGCTGTTTTTTTCTCCATATTATTGTTTTCGCTGAACGTTTGCATTTACACCAGTTTTGTTGAATAAGCATGCGAAATGTAAAGCCTTTTTTTTAGTAAGAGCACGAATGCCAGAAACTTTTTTCGTCTCATTTCTTTGAACTATTTGAAAAGAGAATAATGATCTTTGAGTAATTATAGGAATTCTTTTGATACCGTACTTTTTTTTCCATTTTAGTTCTCAGCCGGTATATCTACAGCGTTTTTCACGTGAACATTCTCGAAAAATTAATTCCCACACGATAAAACCACTACAACCAGCTTCTGAATCTACCTAGGGAATGGCGAAAATGAGGTATTTAGGAGGTTAGATGCTTGAGAGTAAATAACCTCAATCCTCTTCCTGTCAAGATTCTCTGCAAGCAAAATGAGAATTAACATAGAAACGTCGAAAAAAAGTGAAGTAAATTATTATTTTGCTGTACCCCACAACAGCCCTACTAGAATGTTTTCGAAGGAAACAAAAGAGACATATTGTCAGTTGCACGAAGAAGCTAAATTTACAGAATTGCAATTTACGTAGATAAGATTACGAAGAAATTCGTAACAATATTAATGTTTGGAAATCGGTTCAAAATTCGTTATAGGTGTGCCTTGCTGAAATCATTCCTTAAAATCAAACAAAATGGCATAGATAAGCAATACGAAATTCACGAGACACGGAAAAACTTCGTTATGTATGAAAATTCCTAAAATCCATGTTCATTATAAGTGAGTTTATTTATAATTTTGCAAATCAATAGCGACATGTTCTTAATCGAAATCAGAAAATTCTACACGACTGCCATTAGGCAAACATATCTCAAGTCTTGAAAAATGCCATGGCAGGCTATACGAATAACATATTCATGTTGACATGTTTAAGATAAAAAATACTTTCATGAATGTTTTATTCCTGTAACTATGAACCGTTTTAAACTCAGATATCTCGGCAGCGGCGTATGATCCATATAAGAAAATTTCGTTCATCAAAAATGAAATATTAAGGAATGGAAGGCATTGTCATGTTTTGTTTTTTTTGTAGGAAAAAAATGCTGATTCTCTTTTACTCTCGTCATCTATAAATATTTGAAAAAATATATATATTTCACAAATTAATTTTTGAAATATGTGTTTTTCTTTTAACGTCGAAAAAGAAATCTGCACATAAGACACAGTAGTATACGTAATAGTTTTGGCACCAAAATAAATTTCGATGTAGAAATCCAGTATTATCAGTTGATTATACGTAGGAAAATACAGTGTTATATAATTTTAAATTATATATATGTATTTTATTTCCATACGGTGTATAACATTATAGTAACTCCTGGAGTAGTGTCTTAACCTTTCTGAAAATAAGGACCAGTAAAATGTCTGAAACGATTTGACAGAATACTTGTGTTCCGTATTACGGGACATTCCTGTAATTTACGGTGTTACGATATTTTTATACGTTTATCCCGTTTTTTCAACGATATTTATTTGAATTTGTAGTATTTACTCAAGTCATGAATACATACCGTTTACATAATATAAATTATATTGTGATAACTATGGCAAGATTTGTAAATAATATGCAAATATCGCATATTTGCAGGTGTAACGTTTATGGAATATGGTCACCAGATAATTTGAATATGTTTTTTTCGTGATATGCATTTTTGTTTACTGCGATTTGCAGCAGTTCTTCATTTCCACATCTTCAGCAATTTCAGCAGTAATTAGCAAATTTCATTTAAAACAATGAATTGCAATTTTTTGCAAAATTTAGTGATATCCCCTATTTAAGATAGCAATTTCCTGCATTCTTCTCGATGATATATAGTGAAACTAAGTGTGAAAGTATAATTATATTTTAACCCACGTTGGTATTACAAGGACTGGGCAATTCCCAGGCGCCAGGTCACCATGATATTAAAAAGTTGGGATTGGTGCCTCAACGTTTTCTATACGTGGTTACTAAATCGGAGTCAAGAAAACACTAAGTTTTTAGAATTCACATCAAGGTAGCTATCAACATGAAAGTGGATCCGCTACGTCCAGGAAAATTTATAGAAATATTCTTTTTTGAACTTTTCTTTAAGAAAAATTTCTTTATATCCTAAAAATGTTTTCTCGCGCCAAGATTTGTGATTTGCCAAGCTCCTGCATATTACTAATATCAATTACAACAGGTGAATAATTTTATCAAATCTGCCTGCGGACCATAGGTTGAGAAACACTGTCCTAGAGGATGTTTGAAAAGGACTGCCCGATTTAGAAAATGGTACCGAAACTGCTAAAATTAGAAGAATAATAGGCAGCGGACGTGGAAAATTGATATTAAAGAATTCAAAATGAAATCCCTGAACAATAGATGGCGCTACATTCGTCGCGCGACGCGGTCAGATTAGTGAGAATCTATGAAAACCTGGCAGAGTTCATTCAGAGGCATACGCAGAACTTACATCTGTAGAGGGTGGAGATTTTAAAGAGAGGGAGAGTAAAGGAAATTTCTCCCACAAATTTTTTATAAAGAATTGATTCAACACTCCTCAAGATGGTTTTATTTTAATTCAATAAAACTTCGGTAAGTCATCATCATCCCAATGAGTCTACGGTCCTTCTAGGGTTCATAGACAACAATGTTATTATAAACCCTATTTTGCTCCTAGTTAATTCCGGTTAACTCGTCACTATGGGAAAAGTTTGAGAGAGAGGAAGGGAGGATTTCTATTTCTCCCTTTAAAGAGAGAGAAAGTCCTTGATAATATTGTTCAAAAGTGATCATAAAAGTTTTATGTACCAAAACGGAACAGCTCAAGTTAAAGTTACACTGAAGAAGTACATTTCCGACTAAAACAAAACAAAAGTTCTAAAAACTTTAGGCACTGGTCGACCTGGACGTAATATCTGCATGGGACCTCACTAATTTGGGGCTTCAAATTGAAACAAAATATCTTTGTTGAAAAAACCAGGCATTCCTTAGCAAGCTGAGGCCTTCTAGTGTCTGATTTGCCCTGCCGAAGACACCATCCCGCCCAAGTCAAAATTGCCCCCCCCCCCCGTGTTTGAGTTTACCTTGTATTTTTATTATGAATAAGTGTATCAGTGTATTTTACTATAGTAAGTAAAATACTAAACAATCAAAAAGGTAAAAAATTCGTTCTTTTCTCATTTTGTGAACTTGAAATTTTGTTAATATTGTAAATTTAAAATTCGTATTTTAATAAACTTTACATTCGCGTTTAAAATTATACGATTTTCACAACATTCCACATGAAACTGACGGCACTTCGCTTAATGTGTTACTCCGCTTAAGCCGTCGTAATTTCTTGAAACGTGAGTGACGACTTAACGAGGTTTTACTGTATTTATCTTTTTTATATAAATTTTTGATAGCTAATTTGGAGAGGGGTAAGGGCTTTCTATGCCCCTTCTTGCGTACGCCTCAGACTTCATCTGCGCTCACCTAGTACCATAGACACCATAGAAGGTGTCTTCAAATTCAGCTCTTCCCTTATGCTATATCATTGTTGTGCAAGGTGGCCATTTCGAACTTTAAGGTAATTTACCGTTTATTTACGAAGGACAATTCATAATTTATTTCAAATGAAATCGGCCGGTTCAATCCACTGCATTGCCTTCTATTGGTAGCCTCTTAATTTCAGAAACCCCTGTATTTCATCAACGGTGCACTACAATTTGTTTTATCGTTTTATATATCGCTTTTCCTGATTTATGTCATACCAGTTTAAAAGAACTTATTTTTAGATGCCCTGTATATATATACTGTTTATTAAAGTCCACGCATGGAAATGTATTCTTGTTTAAACAGTCTTATTCTCTCTCAGAACCTTCATTTTCAATTCCATATAGAAACTTTTCTCGTTTGAAAACGTGTCACTGTTTAAAACGTTCACTTCGTATGGTTTCGACAACCACGTATTAACACTAGAAAGACAGATAGAGGTCTGTGTGATCGCATTGCTTTTTCTGGCAATTTTTTAACATTTCAATATTTTACACACAGCATGGTATAATACGTTTATGACTATAGATTTATAACACAAAGAATTAGTGGGTGAAACCATTGATCTATAAATATATTTTTATTATTACTTAGTTTTTAATGCATTTTCTACAAACGACCTCTCTTGGTGAGCGTCAATGTGGAGGAAACTCAAAAGGCTGGGGGTTCTATATTTTCTATATCTCCGATAGGATTTCAGTGTTACATTGGCTCTAGGTATTGAATAGGATCAACGGATGTGATTTTGCTTTATTTTTTTCGCAACTGGAAGTACCTGGCGATGTTCTTTCGGAAGGGTTTTAATCAAGTTTGTTGATTTCAATTTGAAAATAAATTCACATAATTCTAGTGATGTGGAATCAGTATCTGTGAGCAATGAGTTTTTCGTAAAATATTTTGGAATCCTTGACGTCCTATTGACGAAGTAGGTCCCACGATATTTCATAGATTTTGATCTGCAGCAGTTTCTGCGCTACCGATAAACGAGGTATTGCAATCTCTGATATTTATGGAAATCAGTTGATGTTTGAGTGTAGTTTTAGGTTTTCATTGGTGGCTTGAATGTGGTTTCCGTTTATAGTTTTTAGTAGCACTTGGTTTTGCATCAGCTGAGCCATTTTTGTAGATATAATTTCATTCTGATTTACACATCCATCATCAATACTGTTGCTAATTTCACAAAAGTTTTGATCGAGGTTGTTATTCTTTCTCTCTACTGAATTCTCATCATCAGCACTACTGCTTGTTTTTATGCAATCTTTGCTAAAATTCTGAAAAGTTTTATCTTTGGTGAATCTGTATCTTTTTGCCAATTCTACAGCAGTCAATAGCACGTGGATATCTCTACTTGTTGAAAAAACAATTTATCAGACAAAATGACAAAAATACTTGACAACAAAAGCTGAAACACCCATTGACCGACATTTTCAGATAAGAATGAAGGTAAAAAAAGTCTCACGAATGGGGATTACACCGTATTAGATGCACAAAGAGACTACCAGAAGAAGTTTTACGTGGCAAAATCAATTGTAACAACGCTGGTTGTATAAAATGGCGAATGTGTTGTAAAATATATGGAAAGGTCAGTGTGAACCCCTTCCGTCTTTCTAGGTATATCCGTTCATATCTCCGTTGCTAACAGCGATAACAAAAAAAAGCTTTGTTGTACAATAAGAACATGATAATTCAGGAAAAGTCAAGAAATTTTTAAGCGTTTGGTTTATTCTTACTTGAGATATCGAAGCAGAGAGAGAGAGAGAGAGAGCACAGGGTCACACAGGCCCCCGTACGTCTTTCTAGTGTACATTCAAGAGCAATTGAATTAGAGACAACTGATGGTATGCAAGAGAGGCACTGTTGGCGGCCTGTGACCGACATGGACATGATGTAAGCAGTGCTCTGCAACAGAAAAAGCTCACAATAACATTCATAGTTCCAATAGGCTATACAAAGGATCTCGGTGCGTTTGTTCGTGGGCAAGTTGTCGAAGTTCACGCGAGCACATCGATTCCTGTAAAAGATGGCGTCCATACAAAGTGAAAGATATAAAATTCATCAAAAAAGTCCAAAAGTTGTTTACTAAGCAGGAGGTCTGTGGTCTACGTCACCTTCCTTACGAGTAAAGGTTGAAAATCTGGGGTGCCGCTCCTTGGAATGGCGTAGGCGTCGCCTTGAAGCAGATGTGAAGTTGTGGTTTAAACTTATATACAACCTGGTTTATACAGGTAACCATAAGAAGACATCCATTGCAAATTTGCAAATTAAAATGCCAACCGCCAAGGATAATAACAAATTTTACAGCTTCTGAGCCAGTGTTTGAAGAGTACGGAGAAGATTGCCATCTGATGCTGTGTGTTCATACTCATACCATGGATTTCGTCATTCTCTTGGCACTTTCAATCTTGCATCATTATTAACATGCCATGCTTTTTAATATGTCACAAATTGAGCATGATTTGTGTATAAATGTTTATTTTCTTCGAGAATTTTTCTAAAATTTATTAATTAGTGTCATGTTTTTATGTATTTTTACTCTGTGTTTGGATTTCCTGGGTGTGATCGATTTTATAGTTTTTAATGATAATGTCGCTTTATGTCCCTAATTTCACAGATTACAGTGGAACCTTCCCTGAAGGACACCTCCCGTTAGCGGACATTTTTCTGATCCCCGAAACTCGTGGAATAGGGCTTCAATGTATTTCACTCCCCGTTAGTGAACACTCGATATCGGACAGTAAAATCAGATAAACTCTAATTTTTTTTCCAAAACTCTAATTTATTAATTTTTTTCATAAAAGCTAGATATGACATAATTCGTGAATTTTTCATATCCAACGGTGACTATGTATTTATTACTCGATTAACTGAACCAGGAACTATGGTCTAGGATAGTGATTCCAAATGGTTATGTTACTTTTGCTTGCATATGTTGATACGTGTGAAAAAAGCCAACATTATACTATATTTGATTTCGAAATGAAATGCTATGCTTTTTTAATTCATCATGTATCGAGATTTATTTGTATATTTTTTTGTGTTATTTTGGTTTTTAATTGGCATCCATATTTGTTATGGGCATCCTTTTTCAGCCACCTCACTGGGCAATTCGACTGTTGTGGCCTTTGTATTTGTTTATTATGTGTTCGGGGATTTTTTAACCTGTCATTATAGGCGTCATCTTTTTGCATATTTCCCCCCTCTGCCGGTGTTTGTATGTGTGTTATATTTTATTGTTTATTGTGATATTGCTACTCCCCCCTCCCAATTCATTGATTTTTCTATATTGTCCACACCTAGGGACGTAAGAGCGTATTGGGCTTTCACAGGTTTAGATAATAATGAATAATGGAATGTTAATAAATCCCTGCAAGGGTCAACTGTATTGGACAGCATTGTGAGGATGAGTGGGATCTACGACGACCAGATCACATTTTTAAAACGGATATACGGGTTACAGTGGAACAATCATTCAGCGACTTAACGCTGGTGCGACAAAAGGTGTAAGCAGCCACACAATCAAGAGCCATTTCCTTGCTATAATATGGAGAAGCCATCGTCCCACGAGATCTAATGTCACGTAATAATGATAATCTCTAACTAAATTGTTCTTGAGTTTGTATGTGATACAGTACCCTATTGGTATATCTATGCGAATCGATTAGCAATATATATGTATATATATTTTATTTTCGTTCTATCGGTCATAGGAATAATATGAAAAAAGACCATGGTGCACCGATCTTCACGCATATATCGCTATGCAAGGAAACTACACTAAATTTAATCGGAAAAGTCGAAATTTTGCGCTTCTCTTCCTATACGATATCATTCACATTTCTGCCTGCAGGCAAGTTTAGAAAGCTTTTCAGTTACTTTATGCGTAGTTATACTGTCTGACTGACATAAAAAATCTTATTTTAAAAAACGAAATGCTCGTTCCTACAGAGTTTAGTCAGACAATAGCATGAGTGTATAGTTTGCAATGCAACGCATATATACACTAAACATATATATCTGCTTATGATTGTACGTATGAAAAATGTGTTCAAATGTTGAAAATGTTAAATTCCTGCATATATAGAAAGATTATTTCTAAGAATATTCGTAAACAGTGTTTTTGTTTTTGGAAAATACGTGAGTTAACACTATTATATGAGATTTCCGAAAAACGAGATAGTAAAAATTTTATTTTGTTTTTCTAACATGATAGGAACAATTTTGAATTTGATTATCTCCCTTTCTCGTATGACAATGAGGTAAATTTAGTAAATACATAATGATGTATCATGGCAGCACACAAGAAAATTCAACACAAAAGAATGTCTGTTGAATAGTTCAGTGAATAAAAAAAATAGCCAACCTCTTTTATATATATCATGCATGCGGTTGTTTATGACTTCTAACTTGCTCAAGGTAAGGTTTCAAGAAAGATATAGATTCCTAATTTGTCATTCCGTTCACGTTTCCTTTCAGCATTCAAAAATCAGGTTTCCTCTTATTGCAATAGAAATATGAAAATCAAATAAAGCAGTCTGCTGCCGAACGGCGTTGAATTTCAGTCTTAAAGGCAATTTATTTGCATATAGACACGTTCGTTGATAAGCCATTCTTTTCACTTTCTTACGTATCTTTTTATCCCCATTTTATTATATATATATTTTAAATGGAATTCCTTTTTCACCAGAATTTTAAGATACGACTCACACACAATACGTATTTTTTTTGTAACTAAATTTTCGGGAAAGTGAAAATAATGAAAATACATTCAACACAAAGGATAATTCAAACAAATAAAATCAGTTCTCGATCTCGAATTTTTATTCTTATAAATAAATCAGTTACTTTCGAATTTTTTAAACTGAATTCATTTCTGTATTTATAAATTTAATTATAGACTCAGACATGCGAGGAATCAATTTTATTTGTGTACTAGGTGTAATGTTTAAAAAAAAAGATGGACATCTTCTTGAGGTGATAGAGAACAAGACAATTTTTTTTGACATATAGTTGGAAGTTGAAGCTAAAGTTGCTAGAGGGTGTGAGCATCATTTGTATGCCTGCAAAACGGTTGTTTACTGCGGCTCTTATGCATTCACTTATTGCCGACCATGCATCCCATACACGAAATTATTGTCTTGGAGTGGTCTACCGAAGTTCAATGTCTGGGTCATATTTTTGACGGAAATACGTCTTCTGAAGATAATCATCTGACTATTGGGTGCATTCGAAAAAAATTGCTTAACGAAATAGAATAAACACTCATATCTCAGGAATTATTCAAAATATATCAGTGTTTTTCATGTCTGCGGAAGGGTCTCGTTAAGACAAATCCAATTATGCTACTCTGATTAAAAAAAACCTCTTACGGTCTGGATACCGGACTTGCGGCCTAATTTCGTAACGAAATTGTTTTGTGCTATATCTCAAGAGATTCGAAACGCATAGAGAAGCCAATGGTGTCATCTGATAGGCATTTTTGAGACAAATCAAATGATACTACTCTAGAGGTACTCTAGAGGTACTATAGAGGTATATGATACTATAGAGGTAGTTTTAATACCTGTGCCACACTCTCACCAAAAAAGCTCGGGACCCGCTTTCGTAACAAAATTGTTTCACGCTATATCTCGAGAAGTTCACAGTGTTAATAAAAGAGAATGATATCATCTGTAAGCTATTCCAAGGAGAAATTCGATGATACCAATTTCATCATGTCAGTATCTACCACGTAAAGGTAGACCCGAAGAAAATATTCATAACTTATTCGGTTATGTTCTTTACGGCCGTAAAGAACGTAATTTGCAGCAGTGTCTATGGCACAGCCTACCCCAATTTTTGAAATGTATACCGCATAGATACTGTTAAGAAACTTAAATATTGGCTTCTATTCAAATGAGCAAATCAAACATGACTTTCCTCTTATATTTCAGTATCACCATGGCTCTAGTGTGATACTAGAGGGTTATGGTTCAAATTACCGTCATGGCACGAACAATTTCTGAAGGAATATATTACTATATTTTCACCTATAAAACCTTTCGAAGTCGATTATTATGAGAATATAGATGTCAAAATGAGAAGTGGCAGGCCAATGTTTCAAATTATGGGGAAAAACAGAATATTTTCACAGAACTATGGTAATATTTCAGAATAAAAGAAATGTTTCATAGGAAACAATGCCATCGCCCAACTGAAAATAATCCACATTTGGAAATTGAATTCTGAAAGAGCAGTGGGGCCTTACACCTGATTCTTATTTGAAATATCTGGAGTAAGGAAGAAATTTCTAGGAATCCTTTTCGAATATTTTCTGGATAAATCTACGAGAAACAGGAACGTATTGTTTTGAATTCTCGCGAGTAATGGAGCATAGGAATATTTTCTCTCACTCTGAGAAATACTTTAGCTTCGTTGTCCTTGTGGGAATCAAGTTTCCATCATATTTACTGCACTACACAGAAACTGAGAAATTGTAATCAAGAGTCAATGCAACAAACAACAGAACTCAAAGATTTCTTGAAACGCTATGCCAATTTAAGCAGCCACAGAGATGTGTGAGAACGCAAAAAATGCATCAGTCATCTCACAAACATATAACTCGAGGTGAAAAAACACGTTAATGAAATTTACTGAACAAACACCAAAAAAGCATTTAAAAAAAACAAAAAAAAACCGATTATTTAAACACGGGAATGCCTTTAAATGTATTACAGCAATAAAATACATAAAGCAAATTACGAGTATCATTAATTAAGGGGTGTCAGACCTTCTAACATGGTGAAAAATTACATGTGCTAGTAGAAATAGAATTGAAAGTAATATTATTTAACAAGTGTTTTATTTCAAACCTTTTACACGTATATTAAAATGTATATGCTATCCTATGCCAGTGTTCCTGATACTTAATTTTTACAAATTTTCCAATAAATGAATGCAATACTGCGTGCATGATAGAATAGAATGAATGTAATAACATGAATGTTAAAAGTTGATTCACAATAAAGAAAACTGGTTTTTTTGCATCAAACGTGACTAATGATTTTTTTTTTCAATTTGCAAAAATTAAGTATCAGAGATATGTAAAACACTGTACTGGTATAGGATAGCGTATGCAATCAAATATATGTGTAACAAACTTTAAATAAATCAATGGTTAAATATTATTTTTAGTAGAGCACAGTTTTGCAACTACGTTAAAAAGGTATGAGTCTCCCCTCAAGCAATTTATGAACGATAATTGGGATATTTCATTCACTATTTGTTGTCTATATTTGATAACCGAAGGGTAATTAATAAAATATGCATGCAAAGAAGCCGGAATAAAATGTTACCTTCACAATGAGTATACAGAATGATTACTTAATTACCCTAGCTTTTTATTCAACTGGCAAGCCGTTTCTCCTAGAGGCATACTTCCAATGGGAAAAACTTTCCAAATAATGTGTAGAACACAGATACGTTATTCGTGTTGCAAGTGGTTGTAAAGTTAAAAAAATAAAAGAAATTCACTTTTTATACGGATACCCTGTCTTCAGAAACCCAATTAGAAAGTCGTGTTGCTCTGCCCCTTCTGAGGCCTATAAAAAAACGTTCACGTTTCTATGTGAAATATTCAGTTTGGCATTTGATGTCAAAAATCGGAAGAAAGTTGGGAAAAACAGCAAAAGACTAACAAACAACACACTCCCCCCCCTTAATTATGCTTTCTTTCTTTCAAACCGAGCACAACTCCGGTCTATCGCCATAAGAAATTTACTACAGATTCAGTTGTGCCGGAAGTGTGTACCTAAGAGTCTCAGTGCGTTCTTCCCAACTTATAAATACTGTTCTTTCCCAAATTTCCTCTAATTTTGAAATCAAATATCTCAGTTAATATTGCACTTATAAAAGTTTTATTGGCTTCAGGAAAGACAGGGCAACATTCTAATTGGGTTTTAGAGGTCAGGGTGACCGCATAAAAACGTTTTTTTTTTTTATTTTAGTACCTGCGCAACCCATTGCATCATGAATGGCGTATCTGAGTTCTACACGTTATTTGGATACTTTTGCTAATTCGGGGTATGCCTCCAGGACGAACGGTTTTCCAGTAAAATGCAGCAAGAGTAATTAACCTTTTAACGGACAATGTTCCCAGTTGCCAACATCGATTTTATTAATTAGAAAAAAAATATTTTTCTTACATAAAACACTTGTTTTTTTTCTGAATGCGTGAGATTCGGAACTTAATTTCCAAAATAAAAATATCATTTATTTCAACCCTTATGTCATAAATTTAATTTATTTTCTCTCACCTATTTTTAAGGAAGAATAAAATATATTTATTTTTGTTTTGATTTTAATGTTGTTTCTATGGACATGGGCGCTTCCAGAAAACATACACGATTTAGAGAGATATAGATGGCTTTTTTCTCAGCCAGAGATATCAAGGAAACAGTTATTTTCCGGATATTATGCTGCCCGGGGGCCATTTCCTGAAGTTAAGAGAGGCTACTAATGCCTCTACTTCAGCGCCTCACGACATAGTGCGTGAAATTAGGAAGGCAGATTCACGTGTCTCCAGTGGTGTAGATGGTAGCATGCTTGCCCGGTATGCAAGAGGGCCTGGGTTCGAGTCCCGGCGGAGACGTGATGACTTTTCTTTCCGAGCTCACCTCAGCATAATATCCGGAAAATAACTGTTTCCTTGATATCTCTGGCTGAGAAAAAAGCCATCTATATCTCTCTAAACCGTCCCACCCGGGGGCCATTTCCTGAAGTTAAGAGACGCTACTAATGCCTCTACTTCAGCGCCTCACGACACAGTGCGTGAAATTAGGAAGGCAGATTCATGTGTCTCCAGTGGTGTAGATGGTAGCATGCTTGCCCGGTATGCAAGAAGGCCTGGGTTCGAGTCCCGGCGGAGACGTGATGACTTTTCTTTCCGAGCTCACCTCAGCATAATATCCGGAAAATAACTGTTTCCTTGATATCTCTGGCTGAGAAAAAAGCCATCTATATCTCTCTAAACCGTCCCACCCGGGGGCCATTTCCTGAAGTTAAGAGACGCTACTAATGCCTCTACTTCAGCGCCTCACGACACAGTGCGTGAAATTAGGAAGGCAGATTCATGTGTCTCCAGTGGTGTAGATGGTAGCATGCTTGCCCGGTATGCAAGAGGGCCTGGGTTCGAGTCCCGGCGGAGACGTGATGACTTTTCTTTCCGAGCTCACCTCAGCATAACATCCGGAAAATAACTGTTTCTTTGACATACACGATTTTTTTTCATGAATTTTGTGGTTGATATCTTTAAACTAAAGGATCAGAAGAGGAAATAACCGGAAAGAGAAAAATCAGGAAATCAATTCAAATCTTAATTCGGCCGGTAAAAGGTTTTAAGTAATCACCTTATATCGTTATCTCTTTGAAGCGAAAAATATACAGAACCGATTTACCATCTGCGTGAAGAGTAAATTTGAATAACATTAACCCGAATGTCAAAAATCAGGAGTTAGGGATAGTGAATCTGGTGTGTAATTGCTTTATTTTTCCTACAATCAAGTTTTAACGCTAGCACTTCTGTTTTGTCCCAGATCTTTGGGACAAGAGGATAACTACTCTCTTTTCGTACAAAGAAGAGGTTAGGAATCGTTGTTGCAAGCAGTGACAGCTGAAGAAGGGACCTAAGGCGACAAAAAAAGGAAAACGAAAAGAAACAAAAGAAGATTCGGAGCCAGGCAATTACTGTCCATCAGAGAAAAGGACGCCCGAAGCGGGTGTTGTGACGGCTGATGTCAAATATTGCAGTCTCGCTCTTCTATAAAGCTCTAGCCCAACACGACTAATATCGAGTAATAAGTGTCTGGCTCTCACAGAGGCACCCACGACTGTCACGACTTCGCAGAAGACGTAAGTAAACTTAAAGACCCCAGTGCGGGCAAATGACTGCTGCCAATACTTTCACAAAAATGCAACGAAGGGGAGATCTTACTGGCCAAATAGAAAGAGAGAGTAAAACAAACTCGCAGTCGACATCGTAAGTAAAGTAAAAAAAAAAAAACGAACTGTAGAGAAACCGGCTTCAATGTTCAAACAAAATATTTATCTCAACCTTGTGATAGTTTTATGCATTTTAAGAAAGATTTCACGATTAAAATACCTTGAAAATTAGAATTTTCTATGCACATGCTACTTGAAACTATACAGTTGAATTTTTTTTCTATTGAGTTGGCCTGCACATTTATGCTAAATTAAAAAATATAGTGCACATGGAGAAATATAATTATAGTGCCTATATATAGTAGTATATATTAATTATAGTGCCGGACTCGTGATGCGAGGATCCGGGTTCGAACCCCACAGTGGTGGTCGGCTGAAGTTGGTTTTCTGTGGTTCCCAACTTCAAGGCGCAAATGCGAGCCGATCTCCCCGTTAAAAAGTCTCGCCACAGAGAGCAACAGTCCTACAACGTTAAATCATTCAACCATAACACTTCACTCATAGTTAGTAAAACTGGGGGCAGATGACAGCACTACACATAACAAGCATTACACAGAAACAAACTTTACGTCAGGTTGCACTACACGTACACGCACATTCCCGCATGTACCGATTCGTTGGGGGGTTCCGCGGGGGGGGGGCATGTGTGGTGTAGCAGTAGTAGGTAGGGGCTCGGGGATCCATGATGTTCTTAAGTCAGCCACCTCGTTGGGCAATTTGCCTGTTGTGGCGTTGTATTTGTATTTGTAATAATCCAACGAACAGTTTGCACATCTCTAGATACCATATTCATCTCCAAACATCTTACTGTGCCACTTACGGTATGCACAAACTTCGGATATTAGCTGTGTGGGGGCTTCATCAATGTTATTCGATTATATATTCCTCTCAGACCCAGAGCTAGCCTACGTATGAGTTGTTTTTTCTTCTCGTTGTAGATATTCTTTTTCACCCCAGAGAGTTCCATCCCGACTTTAAAAATAACACCCACAACCCTTGAAATCAGGGATGAACTCCCTGAGGTTAGTAAGAAGAATATATTTGAAGCGAGAGAGAAAGCAACCCGCATATTTGTGCATACAACTTCTGAAAAGCATATAAGATGTCATTGTTTTGTATTTATACTAACTAGTATATATTGAACTACACGGTAAAACACAATTTATTTCTCTCTCATTAAGGTGAATGTAACTGAATTTCTAGTGTACGCTAAATGATCAAAGCCTCTAAAATTATTGTGACAGTGACGAATGGCCAACTCACACATACCAATGACACCATACTAGCTTTTCACCTCAGATGTTTAGCTATAAATTATTATATAGTATGAATTTTAATGCTGAAAGATAAAGCAAGGCAAGAGCTCTGAAAAATATAAATGTGTCAGTGTTGTTGCTAATGACAAGAGTGATTGTCTTTATTAAGATTTTTATTTTCTCATGAGTAAAATCAAACACATTTTCCAATAAGAAAATAAAAGACTAATTACGAGATCTTAGAAATAAACACTTACATACACCCCTTGCTTATTATGATTCGGATTGACACCTTTCATATTAAAGTATTAACGCAAATCACCGAAATAACTCATTTTAATTCCGGTATTTCAACCATGTGATAGCAAGAACGAAGCAGTCAGTCAAACAGATACTAGTAAGAAGGGAATTTCTTCTTCTCTTCTCTTTACTAAGGTTATGATACCATTTACTAGTTCAATTATAAGAAAAGAAATCAAAATTTAAAAGTGTTTTCATTTTACTCATTTCTCGCTGTATGTTGGAATCTTTAATCTCGGCTCGAATCAACGCGGAAAACGATACGTCTGCGGCAGAAGCGAGTGTGATGCGTAGCCGTGGAAGTGAAAATCCCAAAGAGCAATTAAAAGAAATCAATACTTCGTTTAAACTTTGAAATGGCTTAGCTCTTTCCTCGGTTCTGTTATATCTAGAGGAGCTCATTAAGTAAAGGAAGGTGATTTAGTTGATTCTGCTTTACTTTCGAAACTATCGTATTCGAAGTGAAACCTCTATTCCGATGTGAAATCTCTATATGAATCTCTTGAATAATTTAGCGACTCCTCTCTTCATGGATATTGATATCCGCTTCCCTAACTTCCCACAAAATCTTCAATGACATGACGAGGTTATGTTGTAATGCACTGTTTATACTATAGATTACGTTGATGTACCTTGGTTCTACATTTATTTTACTTTCTTTAAAACATGGAAATGGATTAGTTCATCGAGAAATACTTTGTCTTCTATAAATTCACGCGTTTCAAGCTTAGAAGGGTATTTTTCGTTTCTTTCTTTGAGTGATGATAATGACGAAATAAACACCAAGTACTCTTTCGATGTAACGAAACTTTTTGCTTCATGTTTACTATTTAAGGACTTCAATAAGTAGTGAGTTTCAACCAAAATCTGCCGCAGGGTGATTTGAGAACCACGGTTTTATGTTGGAATCGTCCCGACAGCAATCCTGCCGACTTGCATAAATGCATTAACGGAATGAAACGTCTATGTATTCTTGGTCACGGCAAGCTACAGCTATTGCAAGCTAAACTGTTACAAGTCGGCCACCAATGCTATTCTCCTGATTACGCGGAGTCACTGGGATCTATACGAAATCAAGCTCATCTCTATGTACAATTAATATTTACACAAATCAAATATTGATATCGGTTATTTTTGGTATACCATTCAATCACGCGCAAGGATATACTTATTCGTAGTGGTTCGTGGTTTTGGGGCGTCGCATGGTGATTCCTTATGGAAAATTCACATCGGTGATGCATTTTACAAGATATGTTTTAGAAACTTTGGTGAAGAAAAGAAATCTCAATTGAAAATAATAAGCTATTATTGCTATTATTGACAATTTTTAAAAGACAACCCATATATAACCGTTTTAATATGTTAATAATATATACTAAAGCACGTGTAGATTAAAAAGCTATTTTTTGAGCATAGAAAAAAAAAGTGAAATATTTCTGCTGAAATATTGCAATGTGAAGAGTATTGTAAAGTGAAAACTTAGTTTTCTGAGACACAGAGTATAGTCCGATAGCGACATTATTAATTCTATATGATAAGAAGAATCTTCTATATAGTAGGTAGATATCAGGCGCGGTAGCCCAGGTCGATAAGATACTCGCCCAACGATCCAAAGCATGTTTATAGGTGTAGCGATTTCGATACCTGGTTCGTCCTTGTCAGATTCATTTAAAACACAGGGGTACAACAGAAATGGTGACATAACCGCAGAAAAATGTTGCCACTGCAGGGAGTTACAAACGAACGTGCTTACTCATATTGTCGTATTCATGTTGCTCACCGAGTAATATGCTAAGCGAGATGGCACGGGTGATCCCTAATTGTATATATTCCCTCACACAATATTTCTATTTCGTATTTTTTTCATCAAATCCACCGGAGCGAGCGAACTCAACCCAATAAAACTGAAGCTGGCTTCTAGTTCGCAAGTTATCAAACCCATTTGCTCACCAATATGGTGTTATGGACTCGCTCTCTGATGGATATTTTATATTTCACAATAAGATTCTCATTTCATTTTTTTTTTTTTTTTGTATCCTGTGTGTATAATATGGCAAGTGTAAGATAGAGAGATGGCATGCCCCCCCCCCCGCAATTGATTTTAAAACATGCGTACATTTATCCGTCTTAACGAAACCCCGGAACTTTTCTCCAACTCCCAATCCCATCTCGTCTGTAATCACCACAAAATTTGTTAATCGCGACTGTACCCAATTGTCCGGGGAAAATATGTTGTATAAATTTTGTATAGTTTTTTTTTTCTTTTTTGACACAAAATAAAGTGTTCCAGACTGCCACGAAGCTGGGCTTGAAGAGATCTCGGCAACGGGATAAGTCCAGTGGCAAAGTTTTGGCGATCATTCATTCATTCATGCAAGTGAGTATAAAATAAAAGGCTGCCGTTCGGAATCGTCAATAAATTGTAGGCTTCGGTCTAATTACCCCTCGTGTGCAGAAAACGACCGAGTTGCGACAAAAATTATATATGTATATATATATTCAATGATATGGATATATATGCAATTCTGTATCGAAATACTTTATATAAGATATAAAGGGCCACCCGATATTTGTTTGCTTTACATAATACTGTATAAAATTAATACATTGTTTTTAACACGCAATGCGTATTTTTTATTAATAACGCCGTCTAATTGAGAAAAAAATCCGTTTACTTCATTTTTTATATAACGTACCTTGTTATCGTTTCCTCTGGTTGCAACAGAAATATCCCTTATGTTATTTAAGTTACATATGTACGAGACTATTTTAAACAAGTAAGACATAAATCAGTTTCGAAGTTAAGTACTTCAGTATAGACAACGCCGTCATCCCGAGTAACGTCGCTTAGAGCAAAGTAGATAGGAAAGCTCTCAATCTAATTCGAGATCGCATTGAAGTGAAAGTGCCCAATCGTCTCAGAAACAATGCACATTGGAATTCTGACTTGATGTGCTTTAACATGTCTTTTGTTTTAATAAAGTTAGATACAAATCATTTGAGAAACATTCCGGAGCGAATTATTTACGAAAGTTATTTAAAGTAACTAGCATCTCGAGATGCTACTTATTTACTACACTATTTTTAGTTTGTTAGTATAAAAGCAACAAAACATTTCAACTATTCATTATAGAACGTAGAGTTAAATCGATCGGAAGTCTCTGTCTACTATGTTGGATATTATTTAGAAATATTTATTTTATACGTGCAATACGTTACAACAGTGTTACATAAAAAGAACATTGAAACAGGAGCACACACACAAAGCAGTAAAATAGAGATTTTATATGTGAGCTGTATTGTAACTAACCGAAAGTACCATCATACGGAGTAACCATCACATGTAATATTGTCGGAGTTGCAGATGAAGCATTCTTATAGCAGACTATAAACCTCACTGAATGATGTAGTCGGGCGCATTTTCTCTTCCACTGATGAAGCCATTTACGACCACTCTCTTCGGAAAATTACGTTCTTCATTATACTGCCAAGAGAAAGGGAGAGAGACCATTCTTGTGCTTCAAATATGTGGTATGGTTATTTGAATTTGTGAAACGTATCTGAAAAGAATTTGCTGTTAGAACCAGCTCTGCTCGTGTTTCAGAATAAACAAGTCTTGAACACATGAATTATGCATACTTGCTTGAAAGAATACTGATTACAAGCAAGAAAACAAAAAGCACTGCCGGATTCTCCTTTGTAATTATTCCCACTACTTAGTCTAATTTACAGTATTTCTCTTTGAAAAATACTAGTTCCAAATATATAATGAGAAGAAATGAATTTTTTTTTTCGAAAAGAATTCAAAGTCAAACATAAAGGATTTTTTTCTGCTCTATTAAGATTGTTTTAAATGTTTATGATGTATATGATTTTTTTTCACTCACACTCATTCTCATTCTATTTCAATTTCAATTTTTTTTATGAAAACAATACTAATTTAATTCGTAACTATGCTGGAAATTTATAGGGAATTTGGTTAATTTTGGTACGTTTCTAGCATGTTTTTTTCATTAAACATAAATTTTAACAAATGCAAAAAAAACAAAAAAAAAACAACTATAGGTGTTTCAAAACGGGTGTTATTTTCTACTGAAAAAACACTACGTTGTTTCATAAACACTATCTCAGTTTTGCACTAATGGTCCGTGTAAAAAGATTGTCACCTACTGTACATTGATAGGTTATGTATTATTTGGCAATATATTAAATAATGTTTGGATATATTCACAAAGTGAATTCTCATGATGATCTTAGCACGCACACAAGTAATGTAAAATAAACATTTATTTAAACAAACACACAATTTTATCCATTTCTGTTATTTTTCCATGTATTTAATTAATTTTGTTATATTAACGAAAAAAAATGCACTATGTAATAGCTAGATAATGTTAGAGGCAAGAATTTGCAAATCGCAATTCCTGCTGTATACAGTCGATGCTCGATATTGCGAACCTCTAATTTACGAAATACACGTTTCTACAAACAACTTTTCTGGTCCTAAAAATTTGCCATTACTTTAACCGTCTTTCCCATTTACGAGCTATTTTTCACGTCTGTATGGGCTCGCAAAAGCGAGCGTCAACTGTAGTCGAAATTTGTTGTCTGAAGTCAATTGAACAAGCATGCGTAAAAAATGAAGAAATATATTGCAGTCAATACCGATTAATGTTATCACATCGGGATTCCAGATTTCTGATAAAAATAATGAAATGATATCTATATCCGAAAAAGTCTCGTTTGCAAGTAAGGTGACGTACATCCCGGTTGATTGAACGGGGCTTACGGTAAACGGGTATTGCTAAAATCTAATAATTATGTTTTTCTTTCCCCACATAATTGGTTGCAAAATGTTCACTCTTTTCCATTTGTTTATTCTATTCTCAAACGGGACCTCTTTTTCTTCTTCAAGCCAAAATTCTGCATTTTTATTATTCATCCATTATGAGGCGTTATAAAGGAACTTGTCTAATGTTTATCACAAATTACTAGATTCCTTGAGAAATTATCTCTTGAAAAGAAATTTGAATCTGTTCACCTGAAAGAAACTGATCAAGATTTAAAAGAAAGCGCTTTTTTTCATCATACATTTGCCTTCGCTATAGGAAGACTATTGCAAAAGCAACTCCACACGTACATGGCACACAGCGAATACTATGGATCGATTACGACATTAAGTAAGGAAATGTTTGTCAACAAGGAAAAGGGGAGAGAACACCTTCTAGCCTCTCTATACCATCTTGCCGCCTGATTCAACGATAACTTTCAGGAAAAAAGTTAAATGTGGTTAAACCTCAGCTTCAGAATGCACAGAAGAAACTTTCGACGGGAAAAAATGATAACATTATCTGAAGTCCCGATAACTGTAAATACATTTTTCCCATGTTATGATATTGGTCCGTTCCTTTCCTTAAAAACGTGATAAAAATATCCAAATAATGACATTATCCGCGATTCTAATAAGGGGTGCCGAGTGTATGAGCTATTCTGTTCAATATGATAAAAATTTGTTTGTGTTATTTCCAATGAAAAAATAACTTACGTTTCTATGCTTTTTATGTAACAACAATGGAAGAGTGACAAAAAATGTATTGCAAATAAATTGAATATAAGCGTATTCTTATGCTAACAATACACTAATGATGTTTCGTGAATTTATGATCACCTTCACCACAGAAATTGTGACGTTTGCGAGTGCATTGTAAAGGACCAAATTCACAACAATTTTCAACATTAGTGAACAAACTGGTTGCTCACTTTGAAAACTTCCAGAATTTTTCGATAAAATACAGAAACTATGCATTCAGAAGCATAGTTCCTTGACATCGTTACGAATGACTTCTTTAATTATACCTTCCCAATTACTGATTCAGGAGGACCCCGACGAAACTAACCGACAGTGGCAACGTTCTAATTAACCCTCTTAACAATTGCTAATCAACTCCATTGAAATGTTCAGTTTTAAGCGATGCTAGGGGGTCAATTGAAGTCATCTAGTTTTAGGAGTAGTAATTTTCACTGGAGCCATTTCATTTCTAAAATAAAACTTTGTTCCGCCATCTCACAGCAAGAGTTCAGGTGCAGAAAGTCTGCAAAGTATTATAGAGTGACGAAACAATGGGAGGAAGTAAAGAAGTGATTCTTCTAATGAGTAGGTAGGCACGAGACGATATAATGATGCGCACAGTGAGCTCTGGTAACGAGATTTAGAAATGAGCACCGCTTTACATATATTTGTGGAAGAGAGAAACCTCTCATATATCTTTAATCGGTATCAGAAATATTCTTAGATTTGTATTTGATCTTCCTATCATATCGTGATCTCTTCTCGAAAATTTTGAATCACATAATCATTGGTAGTTTCCAATAAAAAGAGAAGGAAATCGGAAATTTTTTGTGAAATAAAAATTCATTGTTTCAGTTCTATACAGCAAAAATCGTGCTTTCACCCAGCTACTTTTCAAACATAGGATGTTATTTAGTTTGAAAAAGAGTAAAATGCGCTAAAACTGCTAGAAAATATAAGAAAGGAGAAATTTTCAATAGAAAAGTCCAATGAAAGATAATTATGGAAATGTATGGAAAAATACGGGTAAATATATAAATACAGTCCGAACATAAATTTATAATTATTAATATTATCCCATAATTTTTAGTATTAGGTCTTTTTTTTGGGTATTTTTCTGTATTTCAGATGTACAGTCGAGCTTGGTAATTCGAATTATCGAAAATATGAATTATCTAATTAATTTATTCTGGATCTGTAAAATGACTACAAATTATATCTAAATCATCAACATAGGATAAAAATTACCAATTATAAAAATTTTATCGAATTGAAAAAAAATATTACCTGTTACGGGAAAATGTTTTAAGACAAAAAAGAAACTGTTGGTTAATAACGAATTATAATAACTGATCTTAGCTGTTGCATGATTCCGCAGTTCTGGAAGCAGCATCACTGCAGAATTTCTTGATCACGTTGAAAGCCGGATTTACGGAAACAGTTTACAAATCTGTTTTCCAAATTTTGCTTATTATTCTTATGCTATCAACGAAATATACTTTCATTAACGTATTACAAAAAATTTGACCTTCCGATACTTTATATACTCATAATAACGATAAAAAGATTCAGATTTTGAATGGTACACCTTGATCATAAGCTTCATAAGGATCATATAGGTTGAACAAAATAATCAGTGTCAAGTGATACAGTCTGGATGCGCTCCAATATGCAATGTTAAAATGGGAATTACTTTATCAAACAAAAAATAGAGAAGAAAAGGAGAATTTTCAAGCTTATTTCTTCAAAAATTTCTTGTTTAACTTGATCGCGAGATGTAATGTTTGGCTTCTTGTAGAATTTTTTCAAACGAAATTTACTCATACAAAAATCATGTTCGTTTTCCTCCAACTTTCAGTTATGCAAAAAATCCAAAAAAAGGAAAAGAAATTTAAACATTAAATTAGATAGAAAACTCTCAAGGGGGAGTTGTTTCTAAAAGTTAGGATTATCGAAAATTCAAATTAACCAGGAGTTCTACTGTAGTTATAGATACTGGATTTTATTTATTTATTTATACTCACACAACAGGCATATGCCCAGTTACAGTGGAGTGAAGAAAAAAGTAAAAACAAACATAAACAGCACGTTGCAATACAGAAAGGCAAATAATAGTACAAATTATAACAGCACAAATAATAATAACATAAATAAATATAAATATCATAAGTGCATTCAAAAAAAATAAATAAACAAAATAAGCACATGTGAGTACTTCTACACATTAGGAAGTGGAAGGGAGGAGAATTTTCCAACACGTTAGTTCGGTATGATGGGACATAGAAGAGATTGCGGTTATACGAAGATTGATGCTATACAGTGAAAACGGATTTGCACTAAAATGTCTGGTACATCCAAGCAGAATTTTCACAAAAAAGGTGATCAACGCATTCTGACGACGGACTTCGAGTGATTCATAGTTAAAAGCAGATCTGAGTATTTCGGTAGGAATTCGAATATCAAAAATTTGAAATTTCTTGAAGTAAACAAAGCGCAAAAGCCTATTTTGTGTGCGTTCGATCCTAATGTTATTGTATAAGTAATATTGATTCCAGATTATGAAGCAATATTCTAGAACTGAGCTTACTTAAGAATTGTAGAGACGCAGAAAGGTTTCTGTATTTTGAAAAAAATTGCCGTTGCGGATTATGAAACCGACATTTCTTGATGCTTTTGAAACAATGTCATTAATATGATGGTTGAAATTGAGTCTTAGTGAAAAGTGACACCTGAGTCCTTCATGTACTCTACTCTTTCGAGCGTTTGACCATCAATATTCATCAGTATTATAATTGTATTGGATGGGACTATGCTTCTTACTGAAAGACAAAAATTTGCACATGGCAATATTCAGGTTAAACTTATTGGTGTTACACCATGAACCATACACCATTTTTCTCAAAAAAGTGTCCGAAATTGAATAAAAATTTGGTTGTTGATTTTTAAATTCAAGTAAAATACGAAAAAGTGTTGCTGTCATGTTTGCTGAACCTCTGAAAAAGGATCATCAAGGGATATATAAAGATTAGAAATTTCTATATATACGGCTTTTTCAATAAAAAAAAAGTGACAATTATAAAAGTTTACGTCACTCTCTATCATATCGGAAAAATTTGCATGAAATAATTGAATGGAAATTCACTGAGATATCGATGATTGAAGTATTTTGATTTTATACAACTTCTGGTTTCCTTTCGAGTTTCTGAATTTTTTCAGATTCTTGAAAAATGTTTATATCCCTTAGTAAATGTTCATTCAGATGGATTTTCTTTTCGTCGCATTATGGAGAAGCACAAATTTTAATACTTGCTTTTTTGGATAGATTTATTTGGCGCCGTAAAAAAATTTTAATTCTTGTATTTCTTCCAATAAGCATTTTTTGCAACAAACTATCTCAGAACAATTTTAGTCTTTACGTTGATAGTTTTTTTTTAATATTTTACTTGAATTTTAAAACGAACCACAGAATTTATAAAAGTTTCGAAACATTTTTTGGGAAAAACTCCATATGTATTGGGCACAAGTGAATTTCCTTCACGCACAACATTTTTCATTTTGTCTTGGTCATTTTATGTGGTCGTCGTTCTCATGACCGTGACCAACACATTGAGACCGAACGTCATCGCAAATGGATATAGGACTGTTAAACTGCAGGGTGAATCTCTTGACGAAAGCCAAGATGCATTTGACTTTTGCTGAAAGGGAAAAAAGGAGAACCGCACATAGCTTTTTACCTGTCCTTAAGCTATGTTGTTTATTAGTACCAGCACGTTTATTTGATGTCGTAAAAACAAGCGTAACTACTTACCACCATCTGATTACTTTTTTGTAAAGGTTCAAGCAAGAAATCAAAGCTTTTTTTTAAGAAAGGTATTTTCGCGACAAGACATGATTGCTTTCTCAATTAAAGACGATTTTTTATGTACTGAAGAATCACATTTTTTCGGATAATTTTCAGTTACTTTTTCAGTGAAACACAAAAAAAGAAGGAAATAAATAAATAAGACGATAAAAAATAAATAAATAAGTAAACTCGGTACAATTAAATTATATTGTTATATGACTTGATCTAAAGAGAAGCAAACAACTATACTGAAACAGCGTGCATTCCTAACCATACTGAACACGGATCGAGAATTCATTGGAAACAGTAGATATTCAATTGATTAGGAAGTACATCTACGGGCAGTTGTAAATAAAACAGTTGCAACTGCTACTACGGAATTTATTGTCTTTGTTTTCTTTTTTGAGAACTTCAGGGAAAATGATTGATAGCATATTTTATTCAGAAGTAGTCCGTTTGACCTCAACGAAATAAGCAAAGCATTTATTTGAATAAATGACGGTTTTCTCAAAAGAAGTGCAATATCTCTGCGAAAGAGTGGCAACTTACGTTGTCAGAGAAAGAATTTCGTATTTTTCAGACCATAATCCTCCTTACTGTAGTCCGTTTTCTGTTCACCTCACTTTAAAACTGATGTAAAATCGATGCAGTCTTTATCGATCAAGCGCGAGTAAAGTTGCTCATCAAATTTCTGTGTGATCGTATCGAAGAAACTCCAGGAGTCCCTAGAAAAATGATTGAAACGTTTGAACTAAAATAACAAAGTTGGGAAATGGAAATTCCAATACAAAAAGGATGGGAAAAATGTACATGGCACAAGAAAGAAAATGCGGCAATATTTGATGCACTGATATTCCATCCCACAGTAAAAAAAATTTCAGCTTCATGTATTCTTTCTACTTACCCTTCCGTTTCAACTGCTCCTTTCATCAATTTTCTTCAAAGCTTTTTTTTCGCTATTTCTTATGTATTAAAATGCAGAGTAAAAGTACAAAAAAAAAAGAAATGATATATATTATGTGTTTTTCTCGGAGTAAAATGTATTCAGAACATGCATTTGCTGACTAATAAAATGACAGCAAAAATGATGGTACACGTTTGAGCTCCGTTGTTAGTTCACATTTACATCAACACAGCGATTACTTTATTTTATCCAATATTTTCCGATAAATAAAAGGACTGAAGTTATTAAATCACGGTACGCGTTACGACCGATATTTTGACTGAAGATGAGTTCATGCAAACATTCAAACATTATCTTAGATACGTAAAGATGTAAACCTTTTTTAACATTTATTGAGTTTTTTTACATATACAAATGAAAAAAAAAAACAAGCAGCAGGCGTAATTCTAACGAAATAACTACAAAAAAATATGAAATTTGTAAATTGTCATTCACTTTTTAATATTCAATGCTGAAGAAACTCATTAATGAGTATATATCCTTTCATACCATTTAAAAAAAGTCATGTTCTATACACAGAAGGATCGTTTCATGCAAAATGGGTATTAGTCACAAATACTAGTCTCAGCAGTAGCACTAGTCATAAAACAGGAAAAAACTGTAGCCTTTCTACATAAATTTCAAAACTTAGCTATGTGTATATTCTAATAGGCCCTACGGATCGATGCTCTTTTGGCATATGACGTCTAGCATGTCTCGAACATTGAAAAGTAAATTTTTCTAAAAATGTAAGCGATTCAAATACGTTTAAGAATCGAGAGTTTTAATTGAAGTGTACAATTTCATCAAAGTAATTTCTTGTCTTGTCGACAAAACAATCATTTCGTGTGGATTCTAGAAGACAACAAGCTAAATTCGTACCTTTCAATTATGTGGTAATATGATCATCAGAAGAAATCTTTCTCCGCTAAAAATTCATTAAACTTATCACTTTAAAAACGATATATGGAATAGGGGAAACGGAAGGGTAAGTAGAAACAATACATGAGGCTGAAACTTTTTTTACTGTGGGATGGAATATCAGTGCATCAAATATTGCCGCATTTTTTTTCTTGTGCCATGTACATTTTTTCCATTTAAAATATTATTTAAAGTAAATAATGATTAAAATATTATTTCAAATATTTATTTAAAGTAAATAATGAAGAGAAAACGGAATGATAACTACTTATTCAGTTGTTATTGTCATCTCAAGGGGATATCACATGACATTAAATACATTATTCTATTACTGTATTTCGGTTTTAGTTTTACTATTACCACGCTTACTCATTATTTAGTATATTTTATTCTCAATTGAATTTCGATCCGAAGAGAAGAATTGAGAGCTTGTACAGGAGACTTGAAATATTTAGTGGTTACAAAAAATTATTCTAACTGGATGAAAAATATGTAAAAACAGAATAAATTTGAAAGTTATGAAAAATTCAGGTCTTGTTTCCGAAAATTACTGAAAAAAGCTTCGGTGTGAATAAAAATAATTTCAATGTACTTTTAGTACGTCAAACCTATAATTTTATCAGTTCCAGGTTTTTTTCAAACAATGTTTATGAAGGATTTTAAGTCGATTTAGAGTTTTTGTGCATGATCTATAGAGAATAATTTTAATAATTTTCTTGCAATATTTGTCATTTTAATAGATTTAAAAAAATATATTTAATATCATGAAATATTACAAATACAAATAGAATTACAATGCCACAACAGGCAAACTGCCCAACGAGTTGGATAAGAGAAAGATAACCATAACAAATATGGATGTCATATACGGGGTGATTATAAAAAAACTATCCCGACATATGGGCCCCTAACTATCATACCATTCACAGAAACTGACTGAAATTTTGGCATAAGGTATTTTGAGGTATGCGCTCAAGAATGATATGGAAAGCAAGTGTCACTCTAACAGTTACGGTTACAGTGAGAAAATTTCAAAAATATCAAATGGCAACACCAAGTTTTTTGTATTGGAATGCAATCTCCATACTGAAAAACACTAAATAGCGCTGGAATGGCACCTGTAGCACGAAAATCCCCGGAGCTAGGCAAGGAAAAAGTAAAAAGGACTTTGCCGTGCACCAGAGCATGAATGTTCGTTTCATTCGTCACACCGTTTCTTCGGCTGAGATCCCAGCCTGATTAGTCCTGCACAAAACGAGAAGAAGAAACCAAGAAATGCAAATTTCGGGTTGTATGTAAGACACAGTCATGACTGACGTCGTCATGCTAGGTGAAAGAAAAGGCACTGCGAAATGCGAGCCACGTATGTTGCTTTCTGGCATTCCGAACAAGATGCCGCTTTCAGGGAAAGAACGTGGGGAAATCGTAAAGATTTATTACCTGAATGGACAACATGCCGCAGAGACATTGCGTGTTTACCGCTGAAACCATGGATTACGGTGAGCCCCGTGCACTGTCAAAGCTGTACGGGACTTGATTCATAAATTTGAAGAAACTGGTTGCACATGCGATCGACCTCGGTCTGGACGACCTTCCGTTCCCGTGGAAGCTGTTGCAGAAGTTCATCAGACGATAAGCACAGTTCGTCCCGCAAGTGCACGCGGTGTTTCACGTGTTCTGAATCTGCCGAATTCAACTGTCCGCAAGATTCTGCGCTCTGTTCTAAACATGTTTCCGTATCGATTCCAGCGTGTCCAGATGTTGGAAGCGGGAGACTATCAATTACGGCTGGATTTTGCGAATCAATTCCTTATCCGGTACGATGAAGATAGCAGCTGGCCTTTACGCATTCTGTGGACAGATGAGGCGCATTTCTCGTTAACTGGTAACGTGAATTCGAAAAATTGTGTGCACTGGGCAGACAATAATCCACATGATGTGCTTGCACGTCCATTACACGAGGAAAAAATGACTGTGTGGTGTGGTATAACGAGTACGTTCAACCTCGGCCCTTACTTTTTTGAAGAGGTTACTGCCGGTAATCTGCAAACATGTACAGTAACGAGTGCTCGCTGTCTGGTCATGTTAACTCGTTATGCGATTCCCGCATTGCAACGGCAAAATGCTCTATCTGAAGTTGTGTGGATGCAAGATGGCGCTCCTCCACATGTAGTGTCTTCAGTCAAACGTGTCTTAAGTCAACAGTTTGGTGACAGAGTTATCTCCCGTCATTTCCCGTTTCCGTGGCCACCAAGGTCTCCTGATCTCACACCAATGGATTTCTGGCTGTGGGGATATCTGAAATCCAAAGTGTATCAGTTTCGTCCGCAAACTGCACCTGATTTGAAAGATGCCATCAGAACTGCGATTCAAGAGATTCCTATTGCCATGGTACGTGCTGCAGTGCTATCCACCATCTGCCGCATGCAAAGTGTCATCGTGTGTGAAGGAGGTCATGTGGAAAATTTGTGAAACACAATAAAATGCTTTATTTTATGCTGCTTCTCTGTCCTTATTGGTTGTTCTCACTTTTAGCCTATCTACCGCCGGTGATTTTCATGCTACAGTTGCCGTTCGAACGTTATTTAGGGTTTTTCACAATGGAGATCACATTCCAATACAAAAAACTTCGTGTTGCCATTTGATATTTTCGAAATTTTCTCACTGTAACCGTAACTGTTGACACTGTGTCACTGAGTGACACTGTTGTTTTCCATATCATTCTTGAGCGCATACATCAAAATACCTTATGCCAAAATTTCATTCAGTTTCTGTGAATGGTATGATAGTTAGGGGCCCATATGTCGGGATAGTTTTTTTTATAATCACCCTGTATTTCAAAAATATAGCAACCCAATTAAAATTGCAATCACAAACGATATATACAAGATAAAATATTATACAATGCCCATAAAGAATACGTATGGTTGTCTTATTCTAAGTACGGATAGATTTACCCCAACATATTTACCATATTTATTGTTTCACGTGTCAATTGTGTTAGAATGTACTATCTCCGGGAGTAAGCTATTCCATTTATTAACAACCCTATTAGAGAAACTTTCCCTGCGACACCATAACCTATAATTGCCCCTTACCAATGGATACTGGTGTCCCGTTGTAAAAGCAGACGATTGACGGTGTACTAATAATTCATGGTCTATCCTATCCATCCCGTATATACTATCCATAACTGCTATACGAAAGGCCATAATTATTGTTATTCATCAATATATTCATGTGTTCGACTGTATACCACCGGTGAATCCACTATTGCACCACTGTGCTTTATATATTCAAGTGAACTTTGAAATTTCTCCGGACTTCATCATCATTAGGACTATAATATATCCAAATCTAAATATGTCTCTAACTGGCAACGAAGTCTCCCAGCTCCTTCAGTCTTGTTGTATTGTTGATACCAGCAATTGGTCAATATCGATAATTCCCACTTACACCTTCATAGTTCATTGGACCTGAATTTGTACAAGTATCCTGGTTTTTTTTTTCATGTTCTATTTTAAGATTCGGGCCTATGAAAACACCCTTCCAACAGAGGACAAAATGACAGGAGTTGGTGTTACAGATAAGTCATCTGGCTGATGGTTGGGGTCAGAGTACGGTGATGAAGGCGAATGGCTCGGGATGTTTTCGTTGGTCTCTTGCTCGATGGTGAGGTGCCAGCGGGTGATCCGCTCGTGCTCCTTGGCTGACGGCGGAGGTTTCCGGGGGCTTTGAGGGTGTGATTGCCGTAAGTCGGAGGCGATGGGAGCCCCGGCGGGGTTGGGTTCTGTGGCTTACGGGCCGGGGATTCAATATCACTTCTCTGCACGTTACACTCTCTAGCCTTCAAACATGATTTCACGTATATCAACACTCCACCCTCTTTCCTATCAGATCTATTTCTCAAAATAGTATCGTATCCTGAGATGTGTAAGAAAGATTCATCCCCATTGTTTGCTCAAGATTCTGTAATGCTATAAGATCCAGGCCCTCCACAACTATCATAGTTTCTAAAAAATCTTTCTTATAACCCAAGTTCCTCGCATTAATTAGCACACATTTTAATTTGCTCTGTTATTTAGTGTCCATCGAGAAGCTATCTAAGTCAGAGGTGGGTAATACTGTTGCTATTATCATTAACTAAACCGCATTCCCGTCTACGTGGTCTGGGAGTAAACACACCTGACATAAAACCTTTCGTAAACCTTCCAGACCCCCTCCTATTCAGAGGAATCCCATCCCAATGAAGTAACCTATCGGTAAATGCGGGAAGCTCCAAGAACGTGAACCAAAGCGAGGAGCAAATGTCCTTCATGCCTAAATTGAAATGGTGAATTCTACTCTTTTACCCTCTACTACCCCTTGGGAGTATTTGAATCACTGCCACATTTGAATCCGCCCCCCGAGTTGATAATGGTTAAGTCCAGGTACTCTGACAGAGACTCACTAATATCCGCTCCTACCTGATTGGTTACCAATCACACCATTACTCGCCCGGGGAGCTTTTGACGATGAAAAACGTCTCGAACGTTGCTAATCTTTCCCCCAGGAAGACAACAGCGCTCGAAACCCCGAAAATCCCTACACACTCTTAGTTCCCTAACCATAGAATAACCCATGATTAAATCCCCAT
This sequence comes from Pholcus phalangioides, assembly GCF_987345545.1. Classification (NCBI taxonomy): domain Eukaryota; kingdom Metazoa; phylum Arthropoda; class Arachnida; order Araneae; family Pholcidae; genus Pholcus; species Pholcus phalangioides. The sequence goes on along the minus strand of NW_028301600.1, from coordinate 36,515,695 downwards.
CACTCTAAACTGTCGTTGCTCGTGGATCTTAATCAACAGGTGGCTCGACGACAAGTGGCTCTGTTATAACCGGGCCCTCTCGAACCCTAACTCTTTCCCGCAACGCTTTGACCTCGAATTCAAACCTCTCCCTATACAAATACCTCTTACACTTGAAACTGTCAGCTACTATCCCCCTAGATCAGGTAAACCTTCCGTCGCAAACTCTACACAACACTAGTCGAGGTCGAGGCATACTAACACTAATGCTAAGAACTAGATAATAATACTTAAAAAATAGGAAAATGAGAAACGTTAACAGGAAGTTAAAATAACGCAAAATACATTACAATGGGAAATGTACGTAAAAGATTGTACGAAAGAATTAAGTAATATAAAATGCTCAACACTAAATCACGAAGAAAATATATGTATATAAAGAATACAGCACACCCTAAAAAAAGTCTTAAGCTACAAAGTACAACTTATACTTATCAGAATTAGCTAACTATCTCTATTCACTAACACTAAAACAATAGTCCCAAATGGGAAAAAAAAAAGAAAAATTACTGAGAGTACCCGGGAAAAAGTATACACTGTTCGCTAACACGAACGTCCAAAAAACCCTAAAATTTACATTAAAGAAACGGGGAAAACACAGTGCAAGAAAAAAAAATATTTAAGTCGATCGTAAATACACAACGAAAATTAAAAAAATATAAAGCAATAAAAAAAATAAACACTTATCTCGCAAATCCAACAATGTGCAGTACTAAAAATCTGGTGACAAAATCGGAAATTATAGATTTCATATTTTTTTATTGAAACTCGATAATTCATTATTTCTCTTAAAATGATTATTTTAATTCATTTTTGTTAACACCAGACACAATCATGTAGCCTTTGAGATATTGTGTGGTATTTATTGAAGGTAATAAGTATCCAAGTGCAAGTACGCAATGCTTTCCAGTAGCTCTATAGACGGAAGCAATTTGCTTGAAAATAATTATATCTTTTGTCGTTTCCTTAGAATTTTTGTTTACCACATTAACTGAAGCATGCATTGCTCAAAAATGTGTTTATCTTTTTAATGGATATATGAGTCCTGAGAGAAAAAAAAAACGTACTATATAATCACCCTCGTAAAAGTGAAAAATTAGATAATACACCTTGCTCACGCATAAATATAGGTTGAGATTATCAACGGGTTTTTTTTGTCTCTTTTAAAAAAGTAGTGAATCAAAAAATACCTTTTTGACCACCTTATCTATTTAATTTCTTTTTTGTAAATCATAAAATAGGGTTGAAACTTAATTATTTATCCGCGGAACTTTCCACAAGATCATTCACGTGTGAATTTGATGGCGTTGATAATTTAAATTTTTACCCAGAATATCAAAGAAATGAACTTGGAATTTGCGTAATTTTTATAAACATATATATACTATTTACACAAAGCATATTATTATCATTGAAGAATTAAGATTGTACAAAATTATTTTCTTAAAAAGTATATATTATAAAAACTATTCACACCTCTTCTGTGTTTATAATAAAAAATTATTACTGTGATACGAAGCAGAAATAATATTACTTCAGTCATGGCAGACGGAAGATCATTGTTTTATATCGACGTATTTTATAATGAAAATTTCAGTTTTCAATCGTAGAGTCGACGCTCATACAACGACCATTCTATAATAAAGACCGGTATGGTGACTCCCAAATGTTTTTCTATTTCCACCATGTTATTTTTATTGAATATAATGACCGGTAAATGGCATTTAATCCATTGGAACGACCGAACTCAGCTCACCCTCCCCCCCCCCGTTTGTTTTGTTGTTCTTTGGCAAAACATAGACAAAATCCGCGGTGAGTGTGTTTGATCTTGGCACTCTACGCTTGGAGAAAAATGGTATGAAAAATAAATGACTTTTATTTTTCAACAATTTTCACTCAATTTTTTTCCAGACAGATGCATTTCATAGCAACATTATAACAAAATGAAAAATTTCTTTTACTACGGTCAATACAATATGCAATTTTCCGGAGAAGCTAATAAAACTTTATGATTTTTTACAGGTTCGATTGTCGTGAACGCCATTTTCCAGAAGAAAATATTTAAACTTCTAAAATTGCATACGCATAATTATTCTCATTTTTATCATAGAGAAACACACTTTCTTCACTTTGACTACTACAATCACTTTCTTCACTTTGACTACTACAATCACTTTCTTCACTTTGACTACTACAATCACTTTCTTCACTTTGACTACTACAATCACTTTCTTCACTTTGACTACTACAATCACTTTCTTCACTTTGACTACTACAATCACTTTCTTCACTTTGACTACTACAATCACTTTCTTCACTTTGACTACTACAATCACTTTCTTCACTTTGACTACTACAATCACTTTCTTAAGACTTTTCATGTACACGATTAAAACTGGTGAGCACCAACTTGGTTTATATTGAATGGCACCCAGTCATTAAAATACGAGTACATAAATGCAAAAATGATTCCATTCCCAAGCTCTAATTAACCAATTAGATTAGAGCCTTGTTTTGTAGCTTAGAAGTATCTCTTAGTTACACTCACTCTTTTTGCGGCTTTTCGTGTGTTGATTTCACGAACTAGGTAGTTCCCTGAGGTGCTCATTATTCTTGAGCAGGAGACCCCTTTAAAATATTGAAAATGTAGTATTCAGTGCCTGTTGGCCATCCCTGGTCGCAAAGAGGATAGGGATGACCAGCCTTTGGTAAGTCAATTTATTTGTGTGTGTGTTTCTACAAGTGGCATTTCCAATATTTGGCATTCCAATAATCGTTTCTTTTATTTTTTGAAATATGTGTTCATTTATTCAATGAAATGTTCGATGCAATGTCTGTTTGTATTGCATGTCTGCTTAAAATGTTTGTTTAATTATGTTTGATTAATGATCTTTAAAATACATATTGAAATGCTATTTATTTTTAATTAAAATATGTCGTGATCCGGCCTCCCTACACGGTATAACGACCTCCCAATGTAACGTCCATTTTCAGTGGAACGAAAGGGTTCTTTATAACGAGCTTGGACTGTGTTTAGTTGTGAAAATGAGTGTGTATCACGGCAGGCACATTTATTATGCAAGGGCTGTAAAAAAGTTGTACCGATCAAATAGATCTTTTACCCCTATATAAACGTAAAATTGTTTTATCGACTGCACACACTACGGACTTGGCAAATAGTGCCATTTTGTCTTATCTTTTTGTTGGTATAAAAATGGCGGTCATAAGACTGTCCGACAGATCACCTGACAGCAATAATAAAACTCTAACAATAACAAATGGTTGTAAGCACAGTGGGGAACGATTGGAAAAAAGGACGTTAATGAAGAACATCTTTCAAACAAAGTATAAAGCAGCTTATTGCAGCTATATCTAGAAACGGTGGCTGAAGGTGTTGGCCATTCGAAGAAGTATTTATCGGACTTTCCTAGTAGGTTGAAAGGTTTCTTTCAGCTTCTGGGAGTATTATCGTGACCCATCGGTTTTCATTCAGGTGCTCATCTGTCGCTTGTGAACCTGAAGGTTTTCATTGATGTTCCTCTCGATATACTTTCGGATACTCCCTAAAGAACGAATTATTCTTCAGGGAATTTTTAGGTTGACATTTCTCTCTCTTGGTCTAACAGTTTCCATGACAATTAGCTTTTTTTAAAGCGAGGTTCGAATTTGTAGATTTATAATAAGGATTTGAAATAGATCGAAAGAAAAATAATGAAAATCTCTTCTACAATTACTTCTACTTCGAAGAATTTCGAAATTCTCATTTTTATTTTACGCTTATTCTGTTCCAAATGTGAATCATATTTGTTATGTTACTAGCCGTAACCCGCGGCATCACTCGCGTGGACCTGGTGATCAGAAAATTGTACTACAATGGTTTCCCCCATATAAAATTTGGTAGCCCTAGGGGGTAAAATCTATATGCGTTGCACTTTCAGTTACATATGCACACCAAACAAAAGACAGTAAAAGTCCATTTGATTAACAATAATCTCGCTATAGTGAGGGATTTGCAAGTGATTGCAAATAGCTAATGCTAACGATAGAAAAATATTCGCTTTGACAATTTGTAAGCAATCGCTATACCGTGAGAAAGAATACAAAAAGTAGAAAAGAATTCCAAAAAAATGCCAGTTTTTTCATCTCTCTCTTCAAAATTAAACGTAATGACTCACGCAAACACATGTATAATAGCAAATGCTCCTCGTACAATTACTCTGAGGTGGAAGAGTAGACAAACTTTGCTCACAGTAATCAGAAATCTCTCACCAACAAATAAGGCAATTATACAACTAATACTTTGTAATCGTATTTTCCGTATCTTTGCCTTATTCGTTGGCAATTTCTGATTACTCTGAGGTACTTCAAACAAAGAATGGACACAGGAAAGTCAAATTGTTTTAAACACATCTTCCTATATATTTTCGCGCTTCTCTAGTTTAAAACTACTACTTTAGTTTAAAGTAGTTTCCGGATGACTGAAGAAACCGAGCTAATACACTTTCCGATTGGTGGAAAAATGTTGACGAGTCCATACAGCCATGAAAGTGAGCAGTGATATAATATTGAGACTTCTAATTTATTGTTCAGTAGGTCGACTTCTATGCAAAATTATCTTGGAGAATTAACTGATTTGAGACTACAAATCAATAATTTCGTGACGAGGGCTTAGAGATTTCTGTTCATTCGTTGAATATTAAAGCAAAACGATCTACAAGACGTCTTAATTCAGATAAAGTAGCAATTTTCTATAATACAGGGTGTTAAATCAGAATGATCTGATTTAAGAAAATCATAACTATTCAGCTTTTAATCCGTTTTGATCGAATAATGTATAGGTAGAAAGAGGGAAATCTCTCGAGTTTCATGCAGTTGCCGACCGGTAGCACTAACTCTCTTCCTTCTACCACCACTTCAGTGTTTGTCAAGATGGCGATTGCACAACAGAAATCGTTTTGTGTTCTAAGCGTCGTGAATTGTGAGTCCGTAACAATTGTTCATCGTACTTTTCGTCGACAATACCCTGGTGTTGAACTTCCTACCGCTCAGATCATAGGCGATGGTATAAACAATTCCGAGACACGGGTTGTCTACGGAAGAGAAATCCCCTGGCCGTCCCCGTATGTCATACAAAAATGGGGAGCGCATCCGACAGAGTTTCGCACGTAGTCCACAGAAATCCACTCGCAGTGGATGCAAACATGCTCACAAAAGTTTGCAGTCTGTACAGTACAGACATATGCCGTGCATCCCGAGGTGGACAAATTGAGCACCTTTAAATTGGTTTATGAAAAAAAATCTTTGATCAGCCATGTAATATACAATTAATATCGAGTGTCTATGGTCAATATTTTTCGTAATATACGCATTCAAATCGGGTGATTCCTTTTGAAACACCCTGTATTATAAGTTGGCAGAGCAAAAATTTTAAATTCGCTTACAACGAAAAGTTCACTATAACGACAGTTTTCCTCATGATTGTGAACTGAAACGGACTTTTACTATGTTTGTATTAAGTGAAGTACCATGAACCACAAAAAATGAATTTGAATAAACAAAATTGTTGTTTGGTTAACATAATAAATATGAGTAACGTTAAAGTGAATAACGAACGTGTTTAATCTGCCTACAAATAACATTTTATTTGTGGATGTAGTATCCACTACTTCATTCTTATAAATAACTAAGTATTACGCTATAATTCTATTGTTAGATGTTTTAGATATATATGTGTGTGTGTATATATATATATATATATATATACACACACACACACACACACACACACACACACACATATAGGGCGCGGTAGCCCGGTCGATAAGATGCTCGCCTAAAGTACCAAAGGATGTTTAGAGGTGTCGCGAGTTCGATACCCAGTTCGTCCTTGTCAGAAAACTTTCCTGACGTAGGGGTACAACAAAAAACGGTGACTTGACTGCAGCAAAAATTGCTACCGCAAGGAGTCCCCCATCGAGGGGTTAGCGCACCAACCCCTCGACGAGTGTAAAAAAACAAGCCTGCCGTTCGGAATCGGCAATAAATTGTAGGTCCCGGTCTAATTAGCCCTCGTGTGCAGAAAATGACCGTGGTGCGACAAAAATGATCAAATGATCATATATATATATATAATCAAAAGTTTTCCTTTAATCAAAATTAAAGTCAAAGTATATAATGCGCGTTATAATTTGTTTGATTCCCAGTTAGGCTAAATAAGGATTGCTTACACCTCTGGTTATTCTGAAAGGTTCAAGCATCCTCTCCGCTTTGCAATATGAATAAACATGGCCAGTCCTATAGTGAAATTAGTTGTTTTGACAATGCAACTGAACGTGATTTAATATCGATACAGAAAAGTCCCACTAATTAAATATGAATGTTTTTCATCAAAATTTCGTTGTAGGCTCACCCCACGAGTGGGACACGAGAAGAATTCATATCATACAGCAGTTGTTTCCAAACTTTTTTGGAGCGCGACCTCCTCTTGACAAGAACTGTATCTGTAACCCCTACATATCATGACCATGTGTCCTGGATTTCTGGGGCGCTCCTTATTTTTTTCCTAACGAATGTGCTGCCCCGAAAAATTATTTCGGGTTGTCTATTTGTCTCGTTTTTAATTTTCGTAATCAATGATAATCAATTTCATGCAGCGTCGACCCATCACTACATGTATAAGGGAAAATAGTTAACTGGACGTGGCAAATCTCTCCTACCAGTGCTAACTGTGTACCCATGTCGATTTCGAATCGATTACCAGCGAAACCCAATTCGAGAAAGGTGCCGCTTTCTTAATTTATATCGGTCTGCCCGTGTGTATAATACAGATTATACACCATGAGGTGACGCAGTGGGGTGTAATTAATGAATGAAATCGAATTATTTTTCAATATTTAGTTGGCAGAACTGTTTCATTGTGAAATTTCAAACTAGTCACATAATCTAGTCTATTTCATGTGAAATCAGGATTTCATTCATTTTATCGCACCAATATAGGCTTGTAAGACATTTATTTCTTCAACACATGTCAAACAACATTCTCAGGAGGAATTTGAACAGCAATTACTGGCTGACACTTGAAAACAAAAGAACGCAGAATTTCTTGCTAACTAGACGACATTCACTTGTTTGCGAAAAGAACTTCAAAAACAACAAACTACCATCATTAATAATATTGTTCATAAAACGTAGCCTATTTCTTCTTTGTATTCACGTATTACTTAGGGGTCGTTCAAGTATTACGTCAGAAAATTTTTAGCCATTTTTTTGCCCCCTCCTCCCCTTGTCAGCAAGAGTCAGCAAAACGCTGACCCTCCCTCCCCCTGTCAGCAGTATTTCGTAATCAGCTCTGCCCCTGCCTTCTAACGCATGTGGGTGTGATTAGAGACGTGAGACATACGGGGCTGGTGCCCCCCCCCCAACGATTAAAAATTCATTTAGTAAAACAAAAAATGTTTTCGTAATATTTTAAAAAATTAAAATCAATTTCTGTTAATTTCAGTGCTATTTGAAGGCTAAGAACTCAAAATTTCTCTTTAAGAAAGTCATTGCGATCTAACCTCCAAGCCATATATACTAAAACCTTGACCCGTGGATCAAATATGGCCCTGGGGGTTATCTGATATGTGCTGCCCCCTCAAACCTAATTTTGTAAAAATGAACTATGCCCGCACATTTACAAATCGCTTAACTGACCCATGCCACAATGCCAGAGTATTCAAGTGGCCAGTGGCACATTTTCAGATCACTCAAGTAGGCCTGTGTGGCACTTTCACAGATCACACCCGTGAGGCAGTTCCAGAACACTTAAGTGACCCGACACATTTCCAGATCACTTCACTTGGATCCGCGAAATATGTTTTTATTGCTTTTGGCATACACCGAGTAAGATGCCATTATGAATATTTCATATTTTTATAAAGGGTGTTTGATGACGTAAGCACTATCCTACTCCCCCTCCCCCATTGTCATCAAAAGTCAGCAAATTGGAAACCCCCTTCCTCTAGCGATGCTGCGGTAATAAAGTACTTGAATGACCCCCTTATCACACATAATTCAATAATTCTAATGTTTAGAATTATAGAATTATGTTGATTCTTTTGAATCACCATGCATAAGTATTAACTTTATAAAGTGTATTGTATATGCAGAATTTTATAAATTTTTACATGTGTGGTTAGTTGCTCAATTGAGTAAAGGAATTTTTCAGTTTTGACATATTTTTACTTACGTTGCGAAAAAATGAATAAATGCCTATTCCTATTTTTTAGATTCTCTCGCGACGCCCCCCCCCCCACTTATTCATTATCTCTACCCCTCAATGAGGGTCACGGCCCACACTTTGGGATTCAATGTCATAGAGATTAAAAATAATAATTTGTGATACATTTTTGTTATTTTGGGTTGGCTTTATGAACAATACTTTGCCTATATTATGCAAAAAAAAAGATCACGTAGAATCAATATGGAGCTTTGATTGACTGCAAGAGGAAAGTTTGTAGCTAAATAAAATCGGTAATTCTGTGCTTCAGAAAATATAAGCTAACGAGATACACTTTGCAAAATTAGATTATCCCTTCTTTCACAACAATAAACATGTTTTTGCTTTTCACTTTCTCAGTAGTAGTATCTTTGACTCGGTACACTAGATAACTAATACGAAGCTTTCGTATATAAAGTAAAAAGGAAAATCCTATTATTATCTATGGATTTCTCTTATGTGATTATTTCGGTAGCAGCGTAGTTTGCTAATCAAAACGTTCGTAAAATCGCATTTGTGTTTCTTTGCTCATTAGTTGAGCCTGGCTGCTTCCACTATTGATAATGAATCCCAATCAGGGTCAAGAAATCTCTTGGGTTTTCCGATACAGGTAGTTCTCTCATTTGATTCCAATATATAAGAAAAGTACTCCGCTTACATAACAAAATAAAATAAAAATTCTCGGATTAGTTACATCGAATGTGTCGAATATAACCTTTCGAGTGGATGCGCAAAAACATATGAATAATTGACTGCATTCTTCTAAATCATGTGATCACGCTTATAAATTGCTTGCGGAAGGTATTTTAAAAACTTGAATATAATTGCAGTTATATTTATATACATTCAAAAGACGGATCAATCTATCTACCGTGTTTAAAATGTGAGCTCATTTAAATCCGTAAATTAAATTAATCTTCCTAATCATAACTAAATTTTGCTTGCTGCTATATTCAACCCATTTTTAACCGCTCTTTCAATTTGCGACCAAATCTCACAATTTTTTATATACAGGGTGGGCAAAAAGTCCGTAGAGACTAACAATTCATAAAACCCGGAAAAATAACCGAAATAAAAAATCGGTTTGCAGGGTTGGTCACGGGAGTTTCTTTCAGACAGGGGAAAAAATTACTCAAGAAACAGCCGATAAGTGGCGTTGAAGTACACAAGTCGGAGAAAAGATACGCTAAAAACAAAATTAAAAGAAACTGACCAAGAACTGAAGGAAACGTTTTTGTTTTTTGTCATACATTTGGTTCACTTTAGCATGACCATTGCAAAAGCAGCTCCGCACGTATATGGGTCGTATACGACATTAGATACGGAACTGCTTATCAACAAGGGAGGACAGAGAGCACTTTATTGCCTCCTACATACTGTAATTTGCAACGATAACTTGCAGAAAAAATAAGTCTAGTTGAAAAACTTTGGCTTCAGAATGCATGAGAAAAACTTTCGACGAAAAAAAGAATTAATTAGTTAAGTAAGACAATCCCAATAACTATAAACGATTTTTTTTCACATGTTATTTATTTATTTAAATATACTAAGCTACAGAAAACAATCCATTTACATAAATGTAAAAAACAAAGATATAGACATAAAATTTAAATACAATAAAACCAAACAGCGGATAAAATGAAATACACAGATATAAAAATGCAAAAAAAATAAATAAAAACAAACACAAATCAATACAAAATAAGTAAAATGAAGTCTTACAAAAAACCACCGGATCAATTAAAAATAGAAATAAAAAGGCTGTTAGTCAGTTCCATACTTGGCGGAAGTGATAACAATACCCAAATTGCATTACACGAGATTAAAATAAGCGGCGTCGACTGTATTAATAATAAAATAATCGATTTTTCCTTGATAATCTCGAAGCTGGGCATTTTCAGCCCCAAAATACTATCCTAAAGTGGTTTTAGGTTTGTAGCAACGATTTAACAAGACTTCTGGTTTGTTAAGCACACATATACAACGCCAACAAGGTGTGCACCGGGAAGAGACGCTAATTGGATTCATTAACAAGTACGCGTATAGGACGTATACCACCAGGAAACTCCCTTCACAGTTCTCCGCAGCCACTGTTCGGAATGCATCGAAGCAAGCCACATGTCGGAGGTATGGTGATGTTAGCCTGTCTGCCAGGGTACCTGTATTTCGTCTTCCTCCCGGAGTGCAGCTCATTTGAACTTTTGCAGACAACATCGTTTCATGGAGTAAAGATTACTGGGCTCCTATTCCCCTTTATTGATGAATTGAGCTTAAACTCGATACGTAGTAGTAGTTCTGAGTTCATATGGATGGAACCGGGAAAATACAATCATGCATCAAATTCATTTGGAGGTAGAGCAATATATTTACAGTCTGGGATAATGATAAATAGTTGCACAGAATTGCAAGCTTTATGAAACGCCGGTTTGAATGTTCCAGCTACGAGTGCATGCATGTGCGTTCATAATAAAGTATAAATTACGACGAGGTATAAGACGAGAGAGGCCGCGGTAGCCCAGGTCAATAAGATATTTGCTTAAAGTACCAAAGGATGTTTAGAGGTGTCGTGAGTTCGATACCCGGTTCGTCCTTGTCAGAAACTTTCCTGACACAGGGGTACAACAGAAATGGTGACATGACCACACAAGAAAAAATTGCTACCGCAGGGAGACCTACACCGACGGGTTGACGCACCAACTTCACGGTGAGTATTGAAAAAAGGCTTCTGTTCGGAATCGGCAGTAAATTGTAGTTATCGGTCTAATTAGCTGTCGTGTGCAGAAAATGACCGTGGTGAGACAAAAATGATCAAATGATTATAAGACTGGAAACCACAGAAAACCAACTTTAGCCGACCACCACTGTGGCGCCAGTGGGGTCCGAGCCCAGTACCTCGCGATGCTTATTCGTCACTATGACCAGTTGACCACCACAGTGGCAAAGTCCAGCACTTTGAACTGAGGCTCTGTTTGATTATTTCCGTCGCAGTGGAGGCTCTGTGTGTTTTTCATGTGTGTGTATGTGTATATTCTATAATCCGTTAAAAGAAAGGGAAGCAAAACTGCAAAGCACTGTGTGGATGGATTCTCTGTTTCCTCGTTTCCCATCACAGTAGAGGCCTTGTATATATTCGGTATGTGTTGTGTATTTTAGAACATTTTCGACTCTCTCCCACTTCAACATGCCAACTTCTTCCTCTTACTTGTTCCACAAGTCTTCTAAAGACTTCTCCTTTTGAAATACTAGGCTGTGCCACTGGGTGCATGTGCAATTTTTTTCTCTGCATTGGGTTCAACTATCCATTTTTAGTCAAATGGCTTGTATGTTACATCGACTTGATAGCTGTCTTCATGTGAGAAGAACGATGCGAGTAAGGAAGTCACTGCTATAAATCTTTGCTAACCTTTTTCTGAAGCAACCCTGCCTCATTTGAGGTTACGGAAGTAGGTTGCTTTACATCAATCCGGGGTTGTGAGCGGTTCTTCTACCTATCATGCTAGTTTTCTTCAAATATAACGAACAACAAAGGCGCTTCAGTCCAATACCCCTTTTTTTGCAAAGAAATGTACAGAATCCATGTTTCTCGTTTGCGAAAATGGTGTTTGTCCTTGACCAATTATATAGGAGAATTCGATACATACTGTAGGTGTGTGAATGCAACTAATTATGTACATGTTATTACTATTTTCAAAACTGACACATTTTCACTGAAATTGTTTACGTTATAATAAAATGAACAATATATAAGATAGACTGAGGTAAGTAGAACCACTTTTTTCATTGGTACAAGTTTAACCTAGCACCTTAGTTTGAGAGGTCATCGAAACTTCTTGAAAAATGTGCGAGTAGATTATTCTTAATTATACTGTTTTTAGAGAGAAGGATAATGTTTTAATTATCCAGTGTCCCCTTTCCAAGATTAATTTTAGTTTTTAGTGATGAGGGTGTAAGTAGAACCTGAAGCCTAAACTTAAACCATTCACAAAATGATGATCATTAATGATTTATAAATGAAAAAAGTGTAAATAAACAAAGCGGAAAATTCATTTAAACCATAGAAAGCCGAAACAAATGACAAACTTTATCACTTCTAATCACACTTTTGTCTTGAATGTTTGGTCATTGGAAAGTAGATGTAGTACCATTTTTCTACCAAATTTTGCTTCCAGACGAGTCTTAACATGGGTTAGTTGTCAACAAACCACACTATACAGCCCCTTGCCACATGAATTACGTATTCAAACGTTGTTTTGATACTTTTTTTAATTGAAAGTATGCCTCTAGGATCAACGGTTCGCCAGTAAAATGCGGCAAGGGGGAATTATATGGAATCAACCTGTATAAGTATCATTTATGAATTCTTTAGTTGCGTCCAGGTGAAAACTCAGTGTAATGAGTTTCAAGGTAGTTATGTAGGCTAATCAAAAATGATAAGAAAGCTATAAATCCGAAAGACCATTCGAGTATGCAGTGATGTGCGAGGCTTAGACTTTTTAGAAGAAATTTCCCTGTTTCTAACCTCGGACGACATTTGTTTTTGCTACAAATTCCCCTGGAATTCGCTGAGCTGCTACAAAATTCTTTCGATGATAAATGAGAGGATTTGAAAACTTTTTTTTCTTGCTCATAGTTGAAATAAAAGAGAGAAAAAATACCGATTTTTATAGTCGATCCTTTTGTTCTTATATTTTTCCTTGAAGGCGTTTTTTCCATTGAGTCCATCAATTGCGTTCAATTTATGAATGTTTTCAACATAATATTTCATATTCCTTGGACATTTTTTTTTATCATAGGCTACATATCTGTTTCAGGCTGTATGTATGATGTGCAATATAACCTGAGCGCAACTCATGATTTTCAAGCAAATTGAATCAAAATGATAAAAAATGTTGAGAGTATAGTATTTTTATGCTAGTGGATATTCTGTGTTTATACCTATAGAGAGAGATTATTTCTCTGGGCTTTGGAAAGAACTATATAGCGTGGAAGAACTATCTTGATTGATATACGTGGATATGATATACAGTGCACGCCGCTTTAAGTGAGCACGTCGGACTCAGGGTTTCTGACAACAATAACAGATTGATAACTATATACGAAAAATGAAATAATGAAATTATCATCATCTGTGAATTTCTCTACAGTAACTATGAACAATGCATAAAAATGGGAAAAAAAACGAATGCATGAATATTGCAAAATTCTGTATTTTTGTAAACTATTTGTTTAATGGTATTAGTTTATATAAACAAACCACACAGGGATTCCTACGGGTACTAGCTTTTTAAGTGCTTTTGCAAATATTTTCTCAGGGGCCGTTCAAGTATAACGTAAGCAAATTTTTAGCCATTTTTGACCCCTCCCTCCTTGTGAGCAAAATTTCGTCATCAGCTCTGCCCCTCTGAATCCTAACGCATATTGGTGGGATCAGAGACGTACACAGTGGGGGCATAGGGGGGCTCTTGTTCCCCCCCCCCCCTCCCATGATCAAAACTTTATTTTTTTAATTGAAATTTCGGAAGAAAATACCTTTATATATATTTTAAAATCATTTTCTGTTAATATATCAATGTTATTTGAAGGGTAAGAACTCAAAATTTATCTTTAAGAAATTCATTGCGACCCGCCCTCTGAGCCATATAATGATAAATCGCATAAAGTCCCTTGGACCAAATATGGCCCTGGGGGATATCTGTGTGCGGCCTGCCCTCCTCAAACCTAATTTTGTAAAAATGAACTAAGCGGCACATTTACAGATCGCTTAAGTGTCCCGTGGTACAATTCCAGCGACGTGTGGCAGATTTTCAGATGACTTAAAGGACCCGGGATACAGTTCCAGAACACTTAAGCGATCCGTGACACATTTAGAGATCCCTTGAGTGATATGTGACGTAGTTTTAGAGCACTTAAGTGGCCCCCCAGTGCGGTTCTACATCACTCAAGTTACACGCAGCACATTCTCAGATTATTTAAGTGACCCGCGGTGTATAATTACGGATCACTTGAGTGATGCGTGGCACAGTTCGAGAGCACTTAAGCGGTCCGGACACATTTCCAGATCACTTGGATCCGCGAAAAATTTAGTGATCACTGAAATAGCTATGTAGGGCACTTATCAATAGTGGGGAGGGGGGAATGTTCCTTCAAGTGCCTACAAACTATCGAAAGGCTTTCTTGTTTTCGGCTCACCGAGTAAGATGCCAATAAGAATATTTCATATTTTCGAAAAGGTTGGTTGATGACGTAAGCATTATCCAAACCCCCTTGTCATCAAAAGTCAGCAAATCGCAAACCCCCTCCCCCCATCGATGATGACGAAATACTTGAACGGCCTCTTTTTTTTTACATTACCTTGAAAACAAAAAAAAATATTTTCTCACAATATTACAGGTTTCAGATACATTGATGACTTGGCAATCTTTCAACTACAACAACTTGCACGAAATATCAGTCAACAAGTTTATCTTAACACATTAAATCTTAAAAAAAAACTAATCACGATAGTAATCATGTTGATTTCCTTGACTTAAAAATAAACATTGCGAACAATATGGTCTTAACTGGTATTCATGACAAAAGAAATGACTTTAATTTCAAAGTCAATTTTATCACAATTCTAATATCAGCAAAAACGTTTTCAAAATATTGTATTTTCTCAACTATCCCGCATCAAACATGCATGGAATAATGCTACCGATTTTCAAAATGCATTAATTAATGTCAAAACAAAAGTCTTAATATGCAACAACTTTCCTCCTTACACCTTGGACTTACTTCCTCCTCACACCAATAACTGTTAACTTCAAATTGACCGCCGAAAATATAGAACTAGGGCTAATCACATGGTATGTACTTTCACCTTTACATCTACTTTTATTTGAATTTTATATTTTGACTGCATTCCTTGCTTATAATATTTGTCTGGACAGCAATTTTTTTGGCTTTAATATTTTTATTATTTTGATAATTGATTTCATTGGTACAATAACAGAACGTCGGGGATCGAGCATTCATTTAGGATTTCGAGCTCAAATGCTTTCAGAAACGTTCTGTTTTAAGCCAATGTCGGATGTCCTTCCCCCACCCCAATAAGAGCCCTAGAGATTGGCTTCGATTAATTTCATTTTTCCAATTTTTCAATTTTCATATAATGTTTTCAAATTCCATTTCTTCTCATCATCAATTTTGTTTTCACATTTTTATTTATAAACAATGGATTTTTTACAATACGGTATGTATGTAAGTATATAAAGGGTGATTCAAAACTCAACGTACAAATTTTTAGGGGAGGTAAGAACCGCAACAGAATCGAATAGTAGAAAACAAAACAGAATCACATAGGAATGTATGACCGGAAACCCCAACCTCATCAGCTGGAGGATAAAGGAGGATGTGCAGAAATGACAAGCCAATAATGGGTTTCCACAACAAGTGCTCAAATGTCTTACCATCCACAGTTATGCACTTTCCACAATGGCGACGCATTGTTTGTCGAACCCTTTCAAAAGTACCCGCCATTACGCGAGGGAGATTTTTTGCGACGACGGTGTCAGAGTCAACGAGTGGGTTGTAGACCATGGCCTTCAGGGTCCCAGAAGAAGAAATCCAGACTTTTATCTGGATTTCTTCTGGACTTTTCAGACGGATTCTGGATTCTTCAGACTTTTATCTGGATATTTTATTTA
Organism: Pholcus phalangioides; assembly: GCF_987345545.1. Taxonomy (NCBI): domain Eukaryota; kingdom Metazoa; phylum Arthropoda; class Arachnida; order Araneae; family Pholcidae; genus Pholcus; species Pholcus phalangioides. Next base: position 36,499,711 of record NW_028301600.1, on the reverse strand, counting down.
TCGCTAAATAAAGACTTTTTCCACCCATTATTGGCTTGTTTTTTCTCAATCTTCGTTTATCTTCCAGCTAATCAGTTTGGGGTTTCGTGTCACACATTCCTATGTGATTCCGTTTTGTTTTTGTGCTTGCTGTCTCCCCTAAAAGTTTGCACGTTGAATTTTGAATCACCCTGTATATACAGTGAAACCTACCAACAACAGCCACTAAAGGGACCGTGAAAATACGACCGTTTTATTTTTCTGAAAGAAAAACAAAACAAAACAAAAATTTGCGATCCATGTAACATTTGAAATGATAATCTGTCCTATAATTAATTAAGATAATTATATAATGGATTATATTAGATTGTATGTTTATACTGTAATATTAAAATTATTGATTTTTTAATAGACAGGGCTGTAACTGGAGGGGATCAGGCTGGTCTGATTCGCCGGGTGCCAGACGAGAGTGACCTTTTAAACTCTCTTTCAACATTACAAGTGGCTACCAAAATGTGTACTTGCCTCGGCTGACCAAGCATCTAGTTGCGGTCTTGTAAATCTATCTACAGCACTATTTTGACATCCTAAAATTCAGGTTTGCAGTGTTGAGATAAAACATAACAGAAACGAATTAGCGCGAAAAACTGACATGAACCAAAACAGACAGTGTACTAGCAACCTCTAAATAGTTATTTATTCCCCCCCCCCCCACGATCAACTAGACCACACATGTTCAACATCTGACACGCGGGCCAAATGTGACCATCGGAGTCATATAATGTGGCACGCGATCCCAAATCAAATTTTGCAAGAATGAAATCAGGGGAAGAAGATCACATCAGTGATCTGCAGCACATTTACTGATCACTTAAGTGACTTGGGGTGCTCTTTCAGATCACTTTAGTAACCCGAAGCACATTTACAGTTCACTTGTGACCCGCAGTGAATTTAAAGATCGCTTATGTGGCCCGCGGCAGAACTATAGATCACTCAAGTTGTCCCTCTTCACTGCTTTCAATGTACCCATCTAGCATTTGTATCCAGGAAAAGGAAGCGTACATAACGTTTTCCCCATAGAGTTTGGGGGAGAAACGCCATTGAAAATCAGCTTGAAAAATTACTTTTCTGATAGTGATATGTCCATTTTTTTTCCCGACTCCATGTCCAACAAAGTGGCCGTTGTTCGGATATATACAGGGTGATATGTTAATGGACGACGGATTCGGAGGGTTATTAGTAGACATCAAGAGGAACAAAAATTGCAATGGAACATGGTGTCGCAAACCGCGCGCGTGTGATTAATAAATTAAATATCCAATTCATTTAGCTCTAGATAGTAAACACGCATTTGTGTTTTGTTTTGTAGTTATCAGAATTAAATTTTTTATACATAACCAATAATAAATTTGCGGTCTCGTTTGATGTTTCGTATCATATCATAAATCAATTGAGTTCATCCTGTACTATGTATTGATCCTTATTGGCAACACCCTCTATAACAACCTTTGTAACATCTGCCGTAGATATCGTCCTTCAACGATAAGGTAATAAATGAACTTCCTTAACCAATTTAGTATTCATGTGAAATATATTGACGCACAAACAAATGAGAAGAAAAAAACAAACATCAATTGTGAAAAACAACTAATATCTTCAGCGTCGATTGTTTGATTGCGCACGCAATAAACGAGTTAGATTTTTTATTTTGTTTCGAACAGAAAAACAAACTACACCCCTCTCTCATAAAAAATATATTTCATAGTTCATAACATATATGAATACTTCTCTTGCATTAGTAAGGTTTTCGTGCCGCCTGACTGTATACTTGGAAGTCGTCAAATCGATACTCCGGCATCTGGTAAACATTATGTGATGAATAGCCTCATAATGTCGTGCACAGGTTTTATCCAGAACTGCGGAACACTAACACGTGTTCGAACGATTGGGGTGGCTTTGAACAACGCTATTGATTGCATGGAAAGGAAGATAAATGTACTCTTGAGAGTTGTAAACACAATATTAAGTACATTATTACCAAGGCTCGGATGTTGTCGACCTAAAATTCTGAAAAAATGACCTTAATAAATGCCCTGAAAATTCAAAAAAATGCCCCGAAAACTCGACAAAATTCCCTAAAAGCTCGGAAGGAAATTCCTAAAAATGACAAAAATGCATCAGAATAATAATACGAAGTTCTTGAAAACCAGTTACGTTCAAGTAACTGGTAACGAATTTATCTCTAAAAAAATATGCTGCTGCTCAACAGACACCTATCGTAAGGTGAGAGCCCTTTCCAAGTAGTGGGCTGTTTTTAATTTCATTTCTATGCAACTCTTCTTTGTCTTTGCTTCAAATTATAAATCTTCTCTCTTCTGTCTGGTTCCCACATATGCACGAAGATATTTTTTTGTAATGTGCACTTTGCTTATTGTTTAAATTGAATTCCTTTATTGCGACCGAAGCCATGGTTTAATTGTTTAAAAAACGGTTTGATTGAAGCGTTTTATGAATTATATTTTCGATAATATTATCCAATGTAATTAGGTATATTTCATTTCTTTCACCTGTTATACGTAGAAATATTTTTTAGAAACGGGAAAATATCCTAAAATGCTAAAAGATGCCCCGAAACTGGAAAAAAATTCCCTTGCAGTGAAAAACGGTCAAAAAATGCAAAAACAAATGCAAATGCCATCAACATCCGGGCCCTAGGGATTACCATTATCCTGAAATAATGAAGCGCCTACGTCAAATGAGCATTTAGATGCTTTGTGATAGGAAATACACATTCAATATTTCAGCCATTAGTCTGAAAATGTATTTCCGTTGCCAAAATATTGCATACTCATTTCATACTCTTATTTTTGCACAATTTTTTTTCTTAGCTATCGAATGTAACTATTATTTAACAACACTTTTCTTATGTATACTCAGGGTAAAATAAGCAAATATTATTACAATCTTTCTCTCTTTCCACGCTTTACATCCAAAAAAACTCTTTATTTTCCAGTTTAGGCTTGAGGCTATCTTATCTCATCTCTCCAATTTATTTGCTCGTCTTGAAGATTAAAATCGAGTGGGCGAAATCTCGAGTGCTTTTAAGAAACTGAAGAAACGTTGTGATTTTTCTTGAAATGCAAAAGTAAGCGATATTATAAAAATTTCATTACCAGCGTATTTTTATAACACCTTTCAACAAGAAGCCGCAAGAAGAAAAAAGTTTGATATCATCCAACTTGACAGAAAAAAAACTGTTCGGGGGAAAATATTCGACGGAAATAAGAAATACAGTATACAAAGTAAGTAGTTGCTGAAGTAATTCGCGGACCTCATTTTAAGCAAGCAGTCAATGTATTTTTTTGTTCAGAATAGAATCAGATTCATTCAAAAATGAACTTATACGTATTCCAGTAAATGCAAAATTTCAGTTCTTATTGTGACGGTAAACAGAATTCGTTTTCAACCTAAGGTCACAAGGCCCCCTTGTGGTCCTGGGATATTCTAAGAGGACCATGAATGAAATAAAGTTTAAAGAGAGTCATGATGGTTTGTTGGGGGGGGGCGGGGCGCACAGAGAACTGTGAAAAAAAAATGGGGTAGGCTGTGTTACGGCCGCAAGTTCTAACGTGAATACGTTTTATGTGAGTTGAATCGCGATGATAGGCGCTGACATAATGGGATTATGTATTATCATCGGCTTTGTCTTTTGAATAGCTAACAAATGATACCAATGTCATCTATTTTTGTTGTGAACTGCTCGACATATAGCGGAAAACAATTTGTTACGAATCAGGGCAGCAGGCTTGGTGCCCAGACGCGAAGAGATATTGAAAAACCAAAGTAAAATCATTGGATGAACCTTTGAAACATGCATCTGACGATACCATTGCTTTCAACTACCTCTGAACGGCCTCCAAGGCCGTTCTGAGCGGCCCATGAGCGAAAAGCTAGTAAAGGGGGTAGCCATGGCAGTGGATTGAAGTTTGACAATGACCTTTAAAGAATGCATTCAAGTTAAATATACACTGGTGTAAGAAATTAAGAGAATCTGCAGACTTGGTCGATTATCTCTAGAACTACTGTACCGATTTTAATGAAATTTGATACCTCCATACATTGATACAATACAAAACAAATAACCATTCAATAATTGTAATACACACGCATGATCGTGCGTAACACTCGTTGGAGTCGGAGGGTATGAAACAGTGGTTGCAGAATAAACAAAAAAATGGGTTAATAGGGGGTGTGGTCCCCTCTTACAGATATACAAGTCTCGCAGCGTGATTTCATACTTGAAATAAGGCAGTTTATCATTTCCTGTGGCAATTGGTCCCACTCGTTCAGCAACGCTGTTTTCATTCCCAGGATGGCTCCCGGAGGTGGGTTGCGAGTTGCAATTGCCCTCCAGACATGCTCTATAGGGTTAAGGTCTGGAGATCTGGCTGGCCAATCCATCCGGCGAATATCCTCACTCTCTAGAAAATCGTCGAGCAGAAGAGCTCTATGTGGCCTCGCGTTATCGTCCATTAAAATGAACTCAGGGCCAACTGCACTCCTGAAAAAGCGAACATAGGCCTAGAAGACCTCATCCCTATACCTCACACCAATCACAGTGCCTCTTTCAAAGACATGCAGAGGTGTGCGGCCATCCAACATGATGCCTGCCCAGACCATTAAACCTCCTCCGCCATAATGGTCGATTTCGCGGACATTGGAGGGTAGGTAGCGGGTCCCTGGTTCTCTTCATATGAACGTACCGCGGGAATCGGTACTTAGGCTGAACCGGGACTCATCAGTGAAGAGAACGGTCGCCCATTGATCCATACTCCAATCTCTATGCTCTCTGCACCATGATAAACGGATTCTACTGTCCGTAGAATTGAGCGGGACGCAAACAGCAGGTCTTCTTGCAAACAACGCTCTCTCATGAAGTCTTTTGGAAACAGTCACCCTTGATACACGGGTTCCTGTGGCTGCATACAAGTCACGAGAGAGCTGAGAAGCTGTAGCACTCCTGTTACGCCTCGCTATAATCGACAAATGACGATCTTCTCTGGCCGTCGTGGCTCTTGGACGACCTTGCCCAGGCTTTCTCTCGATGGATCCGGTATCCTGGAACTGTTTCCATAAGTAACACACGACGCTGGGCGTTAAATTGAACTCTCTACAAATCTGGATTTGAGATTGGCCTGCTTCTAGCCCCCCCCCCCACAATTCGCCACCTCATTCCATCATCTAAACGTTGGTGGTTACTCATTTTTACTGTTACAATTTGAAATTAACCGATTGCTGCAAAATAACACCAAGAAATTCACCGAGGTGTGCTAGCGAACGAAATGCGTCTTAACTTACGGGTGCTTATAAGGCCTGTTTCTCTACTAGCTCCGCCTACACACACGTGTACGCTTACGTATTTGACGTACAAGATTTGCATTTTTGTCTAGAAGCAGTGGTTTTACATTCAGTTCAGTTCTTTTCATGAAATTCGATAAAATATGCAAATTCTCTTAATTTATTTCACCAGTGTATTATAACATAGGAGAAAGTGTGAATACTTTCAGAAACCAGCAGAACTACTTATAGAACCGGAGCCATCTTAATGCACAGAGCTTGACTGGGCATGTCCTGAATAGGCGTCGTGTACATAATGAAACAAGATGAGATCTGGTAACACGATTTTCAAGAGTAAGGGTACGAACATAATGCACGCTGGTTTCCGTTTGGCGATGTTACGCGCGGATTGGTTAAAAACTTTAAATTAATGTTTTATTATTTCAGGTCGGAACCAGACTGCACTATGTTTCTACCCTTACTCTCGAAAATCGGGTTACCAGATCTCTTCTTCTTCATCATATCCTTAGGATGTAAATATGTGTGTAAGCTGTTACTACCAGCAAATTATTTGGCCGCGGAAAAAATCATTTTGACTGACAGCCCATGAGGTTGAGACGGCCCTGCATAAAACCAGGACAAGAGAGAAGCACACCGAACTCTATACTAAGGGTTCAGAGACCAACATTATTTATAAAAACAAATTCAACAATGCTTGAAATGGTAATGTTTACTAAAATTGTGAATAAAAGCCATTTTCATAAATTATTATGGTAATTACAGCTGTAAATACAAACATTCATCTTGAATATTTTGTCAGCGTCATCGTTTTTCCTCAATTTTTCAACGATTTTAACTACTATAGGAGATTTTGTCGATTTATGGCAACGTCTTTGACGGCAGCTGGCGACGTCCCGTATTTTACCGTATTTACGATCCCATTCCCTTTATTTCCTCAATCAAACATAGTTATCATTTGAGTGGTTTTTTTTTCGTTTCATAAATTTTTTTGTCCACTGTCGTTTGCAGCAGCTTTTTGTAACCTTAATCCATTTTTGCAGTAATTAGCCAAGCCAACTTGTCGTAAATTGTATCTTTTAAATGCGTAAATAGGAAGGTAAAATTTTTCTATGAACACATATGGGTACTATTAATATATCAATTACAAGAAATGAATAATTTTTCATTCAGTTATCAAGTCTGCCTGTGAACAAATTATGCCATCGTCACGGACTTGAGGTGACGATAGGTTGAGAAACGATAATCTAGGGTATATCTTAGGTCTGGGATGTCGTCAGGGGCGGGCATTGGATAAAGCATTGGGCCAGGAGAAGATAATATGATCCTAGGTTGGCATGGGGGAAAACATTACAAAACACGGTCGTATTGCATCAAAATCACAAAAAATTGAATGATCTAAATTTAATACTTTATGAACTATTAAAATCCTATGATTTACTTGAATTAAATTTTTGTATCCTCCTATATTTCAAAGGATTTGAATATTTTGTCAACCCCGGAAGTATCGTAATTATGTACTCAAATTTTGTTCCCATTTTCTTCTTGGTTAGATTCGTTGATGATGTTTTTTCTCGATGTGTGTTCTTTGTTCTGCTGTCAAATTCAGGGGATACAAAGTGCAGATTGATGAACGTCACAGCTGGGTAGTTCTTTGTGTGTATGTGTGTCAGCAAGAGAGATGTTCATACACATATAGTGCTAGAAAAAAACAGTAAATTTTGATTTTCAATAAAGATTTCACACACACACATCGAACGAATCGTTTATTACTCTTCAATGAGCAAAAACGATTTGATAAAACACTGAAATGTTTACAAAAATCCAGAAGTTAAATTCTACTTAAATATACGACGACAAAATGAATGGTTTTGAATATGAATTACCTGTGCGAACTAACGTAATTGCAGTTCATAAAAATAATATTCCACGAGCGCGTTGCAAATCACATTGTATACTATAAATTTTAAATATATTATGAATTATCACCTTCTCTAAAAATAACGTTGAATATTTAATATAATAATATTTTGAATATATATATTATATATAAACTAACTCAAAACTAAACCTGAGTCTATAAATTCAGTTGAATGTTAACATATGAATATAAAAGTAAAAAAAAATATAACTACAATATATTCAAGTAGTGATCCACTTGAACAAAAAAGTTTTATTGAAATTCTGAGGATTGTATGAAAATGTAATTTCCAATCAACAAATATATTCAAAAGAAATATAATTTACAAAATTTCCCTAACTAACTGAGCATATTTAAATTAACAATATTTAAATAAATCTAGAATTCTATAAGTAGTTTATCGATTTTATCTCAAACACTTTTTTTCTTGTCACATAAAACAAATTCCATATATTTCCTTAAAAACTGTCATTCTATGCAATTCAAGTTTTAACCAGTTTTAAGAGATTTATACATAATGATATTAAATTTGTATAACAACAACATTTTTAATATAATTAATAATACTTATTTCTAGTATACATTTAGAATTTCGCTTGAAATGTATAAACGTAAGGTAACATTAAAAAGGTTAGTTTTGTTGAATTATTACTATTTATATATTTTTTTCAATTTTTGGGGTAAAAATGACGACAGTTAATTTAATCGAGATTTTCTTCTCTCTCGTGGAAAAGGTTTGGAGACAAAAAATTGGAGGAACTTTGTAAACTAAATGCTGTTCAAATATTAAAAACAAAAAAAAGCTCTTTCATAAATAAATTACGGTGCAATTTGATGTGATTGAAGTTGATAAAATGCAATATAATATTACACACTCATTGAAAATTAGATTATATATATTATAAATCTTAAATATATTGTATATTATGAATGCTATCATTCCTTCATCTCCCTCTGTAAATGTAGTATATGAATAAAAGTAAAAATTATATAGCTGTGCTATAGGCGCTCCAGTTCGAAAAGGAATATTCGAATGATCAGGAATTTATGCAAATTAAATTTCCAATGAACAAATACATTCTTAATAATATAATTCAAATTTATTAAATAAATGAGTATTAACTATATACTTAGAAGTGAAAAATTCGATTTTTCACTTCACCAATTTCTCAGTACTTGAAGCTCGCCATTGAATACAGATATCCTGCCTGTAGACAGAGGCAGTGTCACCTACCGCTGCAAAATCGAATTCTCACCGGAATCTGTATCCGTCAATTCCGAATTTTCGTCGAATATCGACTTAGACAAACGTTGATTTCAGTGATGTATTGCAAACTAAAACGGCCAAATTTTTAATGAACCAAAACACCAACATAGTTTTTTGTAAACCTTTTCGAAAGCTGGTAGAATGGACAATTTTTTGGTAGATTTGACTTATTGTTGGTAGAAGGGTATGTTTTTCAGAATTGGTGATTAAAATTTTTGGCAACAATTCGATGCTTCACTTCACCAATCTTTCAGTGCTTGTTGTTTACCATGAAATCCAGATATTTTGATGAAATTGATGTCGCATTATAGGATTATTTCTGCTCTTTCCAAATATGCGCTTAGTTTGCGTATAAGTCTCTCAGAAACGTCCCAAATTTTGTTTGTTTTAGATTTAACACTTTTATTCCATAATCGATTATCCATCATAACTCGAAAACGGTTAGAGATAGGACAGGGTTGTAGGGTGTTTCTTCTTCTGCTTGGGCTCGTCTATCACCCCCTTTCGCAGAACATGTCACGTTCACCCTGTATGATGGATCATCATGTGACAAACAAAATATTTAAATATTCAGTACAATATTGTAGTCGGACTTGGTTACTTCGAAGTCCAAAGTCACTGGGAAAAAGTTCGAATTTTACGAAATTCGAATTATCCAATTAATCTATCATGGATTTGTAAAATGAGTAAAAACTGCAATATAATCATCAACATTCACGTAGGATAATAATTATCAGCTATTAAAACGTTATCATGAGTTACGAAATTGTTTCGCAAATTTTAATAATTGATAATTATGAATATTCTATACATGCTTAGCTGCTATACATGATATAAAAGCATTATCGGTATTAAGTAATACACATTATGCACACCGGCTGAATAAAGTTAAAAAAAATGAACATTAATTTATCAAAGAAAGAGTAGAGAAAAACAGAAGATTTGTTTTATCGAATTTTTTCAAATTACGTAAATTTACTCATACAAAAAAAATCATAATTTTTCCTTCTAACTACGAATTAAACAAGAAATTTTAACATCAAATTAGATAGAAAACTTGCATTCAAACTTGCAAAAGTTGGAATTATCCACAAATTGAATTAAGTTCGTATTAGCTAATTTCTACTGTATTACGAAAATTATTAATACTGAACTTTAATACTGAATCCGAGTTTGTAAGTTTGATAAAATGTTAATGCATGAATAAAAAGAAAGATTACAGCTGAACTAGTCAAAATCCACAACAAACAAAATCGTAATTCAAATAATCAGGAATTTATGCAAATTTAATTTCCAATCAAAAAATATACTAATAAGAAATAAAATTTAAAATATTTTTCTATTTATTAACTAAATGAATATTAAGTATATAACAATGGTTAATTGATGCTAGAATTTTATGAGTACTTGATTTAGTCTCACATTGTTTTCTTATGTTATCATAAAACAGATCCCACATATTTCTTTCAAACCACCCTTCTATAAGCAATGTCAATTTCAACAAGTTTAAAGAAATTTATGGATGATGATATTTTCAATTTTGTTGAACAACATTTTTAATGTAATCAATCGTAATTATTACCAGTATTTATTTGGAGTTTTGCTCAAAATCCATGTCCACATGGTATAAAAGCAAGTTAAGATCAAAATGGTGAGTTTTGCTGAGTTAATGTTCTTTTTTTTCGTTTTTGAAATAAAAATGACAATTAATTTATTCGAGAGTTATGTATTCTCTCTCGTGGAAAAGGTTTCTAGACAAAACAAAATTCAGGAAATTTGCAAATTAAATGTTATGCGTGTGTTATTGAATGTATTGAAGTATATAAAAAATATAATATATAATACAAATTTTAAACATATTGTATATTTTGTGGATATTGTCTGTGCTAAAACTCAGTCTGAAAATGTAATGTATGAGTAAAAGTAAGAAAACTACAGCTGCTATAGGTGATCCAATTCAAACAAAACCATTGTTCGAATAATCAAGAATTTATTCAAATTTTATTTTCAGTCAACAAATATATTCAATATTATTATTAAAGAAATATAATTGAATATATTTTTTATTTATTAACCAAATGAGTATTAAGGAAAAACAATATGAGAATAATGCTAGAATTTTATGAGTACTTGATCGAATTTGTCTCGATTTTTTTTTTTTAAATCATGAAACGCACTCCATATACTTCATTAAAAACTTCCATCCTATAAGCAATATAAATTCCAAACAGTTCGAAAAGATTTATGCAGGAGATATTAAATTTGTCTAACAACAACATTTTTAATGTAATCAATCATAATTATTACTAGTATATATTTAGAATTCGCTCGAAATCAATGTCCGCAGGGTATAAAACCAAGGTAAGATTAAAAAGGTTAGTTTTGCTGAATTATTATTATTAAGATTTTTTTTTTCTCTTTTTGGGGTAAAAATGACGACAATTAATTTATTCGAGAGTTGCCTCTTCTCTCTCGTTGAAATCAACGAAGAACTCGAGTTCAAGATCGAGAGGGAGAGAGAGAAAAATTAACAAAAATTGAAAAAAAAAATAATCATACATATATTTCCGAATCACTGATGGAAAAGGGAGAAGGAGAAAAAAAAAAGTTAATGGGAAAAGATTCCAGTTAAGTATAAATACTTCGGACGATTTCGTTTTGCCAAGAAACGATTTTAATGAGTTAGAATAGATTTAAAGAAAACCGGTACATGGTTTCGCGTCCTACGTACCTTGAAAAATCAAAATAATGAGAATTCAGCTGAAGGGGATTAATGGTCGTTTGTGAAGACAAGGCCAAATAAAAAGAAATACAAGAGTGTAATATATATAATAAAAAAAGACAATAATAAGTAGAAAAAAAAAACATATAACGTAAACGTCCATTAAGGTAGATATCTCGAGAAAAAAATGGAACGGGAGGTAAAAAAAAAAAACTACAAATAAGTAAAAAAACGAGGAAAAAAAAGGAAAAGAAAAGACGGGAAAAGAAAGTAAAAGAGGAAAAAATATATATTTGGGAGGAAGTGATGGATAAAAGGAAAAAAAAAAGGAACTAAAACTTGCGCACATCGCTGAGATGAAGCTTTTCTTGTCAATTTTTTGATGCTACCATCTTACTGAGAATACGCCGTAGGGTACGGGTTGGGTGGAAGGATTACTATTTTCGCTTGGCTATTCAGTGCTTTGGAGACAAATGCTGGTTTTTTTTCTGTCTTAATTCTTTTTATTTTTATTTTTTTTTATTTTCCAGGACAAAAAGAGACAGCTAAAAATGAATAAATAAATAAATAAAAACGCTCTGATCGAAGAAACTTCATTTCCCTTCTGTCTTATTCACCCACTCAGTACACGTTTTTTTATTCCTCTCTTCTCTTAGGTTGTTTGGTGTTTTCATTTTTATGGAACGTTTTGTACTTGGAAAATGGCAGACAATAGATATATACGCGAAAAAAAAAATATATAGATGTATAAAATTATAATAAAAATAATGGTAAAAAATACTTCCTCACCCAGGCAAATAAACGTTTTCAAGCTGAATAAGGATAAGAGTGGGTATATGTATGAAAAGAAAGAGGACGCGGGCGTCTTCTCTCTTTGTAAAGTTTTCAATTGCAAATTGATAATGTTTGCGACACTTTATACAATGAAAGTATATGTATGCTATACAAAAAAATAGTAGTTTTTTCCTTTATTCTTTTTCTTTGAAGACACGGGGAATTTTCTTGTTGAGCAAGTACTTTTAAGAATATTGCTGCTGGTAACAATAGGTGGTGAAGGTTTGTGAATTAGTTTGTGTCAGCAAACTGAAGTGCTCAATTTGTGTTGGGGAAAAACGAAAGCAATATTGAAAGGGTTTCGAACTTTCACGCTTGGATATTCTAAAAAAACAACAATACTTGATAGCTTCTGATATGGTTTTTAATAACGATTATTACGTAGACCAGAGTTGAATGCATGAAGAAATAAGTTGTCTCCTTCGTATATCTTTATTGCACTTTATACGCTTTGGTCAGCGAACCCACAAAAAGTTCAATTTCTATGGAGATCAGATCCTGACTCAAAAGACAATATGCTTATAACAACAAAATATAATCCTACGAATTACTCAGTAAACTTAGTTCTAACCAGAAATGTGGCTATCCGAGAAGCTAAGTTAGAATATCCATGTGTCTGGTTATACATTGTCACTGAGATTTAGATGCTTTTGTGGAACAGTTTGAATTTTGTTAATCCTCCTCACACGACGAAACTCGACTTGATCTCGATTAGTCTGAAGTTCGGGAGATTTGGAGACTAGGCGAATTGAATTGTCTGTTGTCCCTCACACGACGCTACTAAAAAAAATCTCAATTCCCGGGAAACTGAGTAAAAACGACACAGTTTGGATTCACCTCGTTATCTTCTTATACCTCATGAAACGGGATAGAGAAAAATGAATCCATTTTTTTAGCAAATCCTAAAAGCGATGAAGATGATATTAATAACCTATACTACTATCTCCATAGAACAATTATTGCCCTACTGTCGCTATAGAAGGAGAAATAAAAGAAATTTATATATACACACACACACACATACACACATCCATAGCATTCAAAAGAATACTCATTGCAGACTATTAGTTACAGCAAAATAATTACTGGAATCAGATTCGAAATTCATCGCTTTCTACTGAGTGAAAACAGAGGCTTACCTGGAATTAACGAGACTGGTTATTCCTTACATACATTATACAGACATTGACCGCCTCTGTTAGAACGACTGCTACTAACCTAGAGGTAATTCAAATTCACGTAGCAAATACCCATTATTTGGAGGAAGTGTAAGTTCTATAAGATGAAGAAGATTCATTTCGATGAAGAGCAGATTAGAGTTGTCACCGTTCTAGACACAAAAATAAACTGTGTTTACCTTGGAGAGAAGTATGGGTTTTCCCATATATTCCCACACACTATCTACGTGACTTTGGCGTCCCCATGTGAGAAGATCTCCTTAGGGTCTCAAAGTAAGTCTGACTTCATAAAGGTACAGTATCGAGACAAAAAAAAAAATTCTTTCGTAGAATGTGCGAAAAATTCTCCTGTATATCAGTAAATGATTTTCATCTGAAAAATGCACAGAGCCCATTCCATAGATTCAATGGCGTCATTTATTAAACATTTTTTTAGCTCACCTTCAGCTGCAGATCTTGCATTAGTTATCTTCTGGACCGTACTATTCGTAAATATATCGACTCCATTGAACGCTTCTATGGGTAACAGACTAACTGACTATCGAAAATCAATATCCATATCTCAGTATGAATACCGAATCTAATAACTTAGTAACAAGATGATACTTGGGAATCGAAAATCAACAATTTTTATACATCAATTGTTCTTTCTCATTTAGATGCATACTGCTTGAATTTTTATTTCTGAAGCACAATTGTAACTCCAAAGGTGTCTAATTAGATCGTAGTACGAAAATAACAATAAAAAATTAATGTACATGTACCTCATATTTCTATCTCTATAGTAACCGAATAAAACATTATTATGGAAACAGTATTATGGAAAAAATGAGAAAAATCAAATTTTAATAAGTCTGAAAAAAACTCGATATATTTAATATATTAGATTACTTTATCTGCACTCTCTCCAACATGCTCAGAACAACTAATCGCCTTTTATTTTTTCAAGAAAACAAATGATAAATATATTTCCTAAATAATAGTTTCAATTTAAAAGAATTAGAATAGCGAAGCTGTTCACTTGATCTTTGTCTTCTGAAACATAAAATGATGATCAGGGATTAAACAACATCTGGCGTTTTCTCATCATGAATGCTCTAACATCACAACCCAGCGCCGAATTCTTAATTTTTATAAGCATCGTCTTGTTTCCGAGATGTTCGACATTTCGCTTCAGAGAAAGTAAGATTTTCGTATTTTCCAAGTTCCATTTTCTTGGATTAAAAGCTTCAATAAAAGTAATAATTTAGCAATGAAATGGGCAATGAAGCTCATTATAAGTTATCTCCAATGTTCTAGTTTCGAGATTACTATGGATTACATTTAATGAAAAAGGAAATGACATTTCTCTCTCTTTGGTCTCTTTCATAGGCATAAATTCTCTAAAAAGTTGTAAATGAAAGAAACTGGTATGTAATTACCAGATGAAAATGTTCAATATGGTGCACATCATTGCGTGCAAAACTCGAAACGTTATTTTTATATATCATTTTTGTAAACTGTAGCGGAAATTTTTAGTCTTACATGCAATAATTATAAAAAAAACATCTAGATAAAATTTCGTGGGAATACAGTTATTAAATTTTTATTTTAGATTCTGTAATACTTTTACTGGTGTTGAATCAAGAATTTTACTCTCGTAGCCTATGTACGTGGATACATGAAAATTTCACTACACATGGATAAACATTTTTTGCATGAAAATTCATGTTCGAGTGGTTCTTTTCCCATGTTGGTTTGAGTATCGATTAACCCAAATGTTGCTTGTAGCGATTCCAAACAGTCATATAATGTTATAGGCTGCTATCTATTTTGCAATATTCTGTGTTACAATTCCAACCATAGGGTTTACTGCTAAGGTGTGTTAGGTTAAGGAAACTGTAATCAGAGATTGACGAAGTGGATCAGACATGAAACAACGGGCATAAGATGCAGTGCGATTGAACGCTGAACGTGAATTAATCATACTGTATATGCTTGCGGTTGCGATATGAGAAATCGGTTTAAATCTATAATACTGAATTTTAGAGCTTTCAATAGGTTCCAGTTACAGAACTACATGAAGAAAACGCAGATATCGGCATATTTTAATACTAGAAAAAATTTATAAATGAGTTAAACGAATTTTTCTGTGAATATGAGCATATTTTTTTTTTCTAAATTTCAAAATATCAAGATCATGTATAAATGAATTTTTAAAATCCGTCATCCATAGTACCTTTGTGCGATATTGAAATAAAGTAGTTACTTTTTTGTAAAAACTTGTTATGTGATAATGTAAAAAGAGATATTCCATTCGTGATATTTATATATATATATATTACTACCTATTACCTATATTTTTGATTTTGAAGTGTTTCACTTCATAGTTTTTGACATTTGTTTTTTTATGAAAATAAGCATGACATTTTATGATACAATATGAATTTCAGGTATCCAAACAAATTCTAATTAAATTTCCAGTTACTCCTGAAACACACACAGCAGCGGAAGTTTCAGCAAAAATTTGAACAAATCGTGTATTTAAATAAAATACATGAATATGTTTCCCTGATAATTTTATATAAAATCAGCCTTCAATTTATTTTATTTTATATGATATTTGCACAAACAAGATATTCTGTGTGTATATATATGTGTGTGCATGTATAAGAGCATTTCAACTTTATATACGGGGTAGTTAAAAGATGGAGCAAATGTTTACTTTTTGTTTTGTGATTTTTTGGTAATGTATATACACTGTAATACACAATGACTGATGTAATATTAAGTTTACAAAGTTTAGTAAATCAATTAATCTATGTATTTCAGAATGAATCAATTTAGTTTTTAAGTTATTTTTTCAACAATATAAAATGAATTAATTCGATTTTGTGACATTCAGACTATTTTTTTTCTCGCGAAATTGATTGTTCATAATAATATAAACTTTATTAATTCAACATACGAAAATTTTGTAAATGATGAAAATTGAAATATAAATCAATGTTCAGCTGAAAACCATTCTTTGGCTGGATCTTAATGCCTTATGCTTAAATGTTTCTGAAAAAAAATTTAAATGTAAATAGAAACATGATGAATATAAAAAATGCTGAGCTGATTTGAATAACTAAAATGAAAGAAGATGACTTAAAATGCAGTTTCAAGCAAACGTTTACCAATGCCAGTGTATATTTCTAGGGTTTGTAGGGATCATTTCGTTTCAATAATTAAAAAAATAAAACTTTAAATATGTATTGATATATCTTTCACTAGCAGAGAGTAAGAATGCAGATTCTCAAATTTAGTTTAGAATTATGTTTATCGCTGTAGTAATGCGCGTGTTTACAGTATGGTTTATG
Source organism: Pholcus phalangioides (assembly GCF_987345545.1). NCBI lineage: Eukaryota > Metazoa > Arthropoda > Arachnida > Araneae > Pholcidae > Pholcus > Pholcus phalangioides. The sequence goes on along the minus strand of NW_028301600.1, from coordinate 36,483,114 downwards.
ATGATTTACTTGCAAGAGTGATCACGATTAATTTGTGAGTCATAGGATGACGAAATATAAGCCGAAATGTGCTCCATCAAGTGATCTGGATTCCTGGGCTCATATTAGAACGGAGGATGCCGAGGCATAATTTCTCAAATTATCGAAAGGTATGTTATGATCCATTTGCCTCATCTGATAATACGGGCGACAACTATAAATGATGTTTCACCGTCATGAGAACACACCTTCAAGCTCATCTTGATAACAGTAGCTCGGAGGACACCCCCGTCACCGTATTACGTAGCCAACGATAAATTGTGAAGGAGATTAATGTTCTACTTGACATAGACATCCTTTTGTTTGATAGCTCTAGTATTCGACCGATTCCAGATGCAGCTCGAGAGGGGCTACTCCCGATATCTCTTTCTACGCGATAAATAAGTACATCAGATAAAAGAGGTCTGACAGTTCTGGTAACTAAGCCTAATGTCGAAAACTTCATTGTTACACACCACCAACTTCATTTCAATTACATTTAATCTCATAATTTTTTCCTTTAATTGTACAACAATTTGACATTGACGTTCTCGACTTTTAAATTATGAACATTATTCATTGAAAATTGATGGAAGCTACGCACAAAGAATTTAATTAGCAATGTAATCGATGCATCCTTCTCTCTCTCTCTCTCTTTCGGCAGTTCACCATTATAACAGATAACTTTGAAACTACGTGCATCATAATCACTACATTCGAACGTGGAATATTTATAAAGTGAAATCTTGCAACAAAAAATAATCGATATAACAACAAATCCTTTTATAACAATATTTATTTTTCAGATCTTGTTTGGTATTGCCTTTAGTCTAATTTTAAACTCCTCTCGGTGCAACGATATCCTTTAGTATGATAAATCCTTCTATAATGATATTTTTGAGATTTTGAAATTGCTACTACTTTTTTTTAATATATATTTTGCTCAAAATCATCTTCGATACATTTTCGAATCTCTTCCAGTTTGTTCTTTCAAGCATGTTTATTAACATTGATATTTTGTACTATCTATAGTCAAAACTTGTTGATGAAGTTACTGTGAATCTACTTTCTGTGTAGCAAAGTGGTAACTTCATTAACCAAGTGTTGTGCAGCAAAACACTTTACTCTGTGAAACAATCAAATGGATAATACAGGGGGGTTATCAATAAACTTATACTACTAAGACATATGTAGCGCTCATTCTGATGGAGTAATTAAGCCGAGCAGTGTCACAGTTTAATTATACTGACACTAGTCCGAGCTATGTAGCACCAGTTTGGTGGACGTACAGTATTTCATAGAACCTTGGTATATACGTTACTTGTCCATGGGAAAAAAGATAACTGCGATAAAAAGTGTCACTATTCACATAGTGGTCAGAAATTGCGAAATATTTTTACTGAATATTTCATTTCCCCATTGTCTATATATCCTATGTATCTGTTAGAGCCCAGTTTGTTGTTTGTGTTTCATTGGCCGTATCAATTTGCATCAAAGTACCTCTATCAGAATGGGCATCAGTGTGAATTAGTAGTGTCAGTTTGTTTATAACCACCCTGTATATAAAAAGAATTGTTTTCATCTCATTTCTGGGAAAACTTGCGTTAGTGTCCTTATGTCTATCATCTCACTCAAAGGTAATCTCTTTTTATTCCATTAAATAAATATAAATAATCAGCTAATCAATTAGAATTTTTTGTTGCGAATAAATACGGAAAAATGCATTTATGGTGGTACCAACAACACCAATTCAAAAGAGATTCCAGCAAAAGTTTAAGTTTTCAGGCAACTGATATTAATGCTACCGCTCGATTCATGTCACGATCTTTCTCTACAACGAAATTTTATTCTTGGTCGGCATAGTATCGTTGTATCGAGGTTCCATTGCATTTTAATTAGATTTATGCTAGACAGAAATGAATATAAAAATGAATTTTTTAAACGAAAAACGACATTGATATCTTTTGGAAATTCGGCAATGCAAAAAATATTTCCTAGAGAAAATATTCTTTGAAGTGAAATAGAAGAAATACACCTGTGTAAAAACGTGTCATATAATAACTTAAATTCTCATTCTTATTTCTAAATAAACCGAAAGAATTTTTTATGTCACAACACGAGAAAAAGGATATTTTCAATTAAGGACAAAATATCCGCGTGTCGCTGATATAGCAAATTATATTTTACTTGGACGGAGCTACACAAAATAAGATGACAAAAAAATATCAAATTCTTAAGGAAATGCAAAAGCTGAAAAAGATAATGATATTTTTTCGAGGCAATCCTTTTTTCCCCGTTCTTTCAACACAGTGGCGTAAAAAGGGCAAAGATTCGCTCTTTCTCAGCTACGTAAACCACTCTCATTAAAGGCGCGAAGGTGCGCCGAAAATTAGCCGACAGACATATTCTACCTTAAGGGAGAAAATTGCGAGAAAGTCATGAGAGAAAGTACACCATTTGTCGGAAATTCTTAAAGTAAATGGTCGAAGTATAGCTCGTAGGCCTCTTTTAGGATGATTAGTTACAAAATTCAACGAACTTCTAAACAAAAATTGGCACTTTCGTTCTGAAAATCTTGCAAAACCACTATCTCGGAGCTCTAACTTATTTCTTTTCCTACTTACCAAGATTTAAGTAGTCGCATTTACGCTTCCACAGGTTCCCAGACGCTAACATACATATTTCAAAGAGGATGTGCTGGAATACTTATTTTTCAGCCTGGCCGCATTCAAAGTTTTATGCCTTCGAAGGAAAAAATTTTTAGACTTGCTTGGCTGTTAACGTTTATTATAACTTTTGTCGACATTTTTTTGTTACACGAAACTGAAAAAAAATCCCCATATTTTCCTATGTTTTGTGTTCCGCCTTCTGAAGAAATGTATCACACACTAATAATAAAAGTGTACCAAAACTGTTAACTATAATGGTTTTCGAAAGAGATAATTTTTTCTCCAAATAAACTACATGATGCTCAAGGAAACATATCTTCTGTATATTATGGCGAAGTGAACTTGGAAAAAAAAGTCATCTAGTCTCCCCCGGCACTCGAACCCAGGCCCTCTTGCAAATCGTGCAAGCATGCCACCATCTACTGCACTGGATACACGACCCCGCCTTCCTTATTTCGTGAGGCGCTGAAGTAGACGCAATATTTAGGCAGACATTTTCTGGATAATATACAGAGGTGAACTCAGAAAGAAAACTCATCTGGCCTGTGTCAGGCAGGGTTTATGCCTTCGAAGTGTGGTGCAGCCTTTAGTGCCGGTGTAGATGGTAGCATGCTTACCCGCTGTGCGAGAGGGCCTAGGTGTGAAACCCGGCAAAGACCAGATAACTTTTCTTTCCAAGTTCACCTCGGCATAAATAATATCCAGAAAATATGTTTCGTTAATACACTGGGCTGAGAAAAAAGCCGTCTATCTCTCTACACATAATGGTTACTTTATCCATTTCTTTTTAATACGGTTTTCCTAGTTGTACAAAACTGAGTAACTTTTCACCATCAAAACTAGATTTACGCATTTTTTTCATCAAACAATTCATATTCTTTCTTGAAATATAATTAAAACAAAAATGAAATTACATACATACATAGAAATACGAACATGTATGTCTTAGAAAACACCGATATAATACGTTCGTGTTTTGTTGACAGCCCCTAAATATCGCAAATACACGAATAAAATGATTCAGCTGATAATATTGAAATGCACACACACACACATATGTACCTTTTCCTTCATTTGAAATTTTTTAAGAAAAGAAAACTATTTTTTTTTTTTTTTTTCATCAGTGTTTCAACGCAACTAAATAACAATCAATAAAAAATATTTATTACAATAAATACATGATTAATGTACACAAAAGTTTAATAAATCGCTGAATCAATATAAAAATGAAAAAATAAAACAAAGTATTTCAAATAAAAACAAAACAATTTTAATGATTCTTCATCGATTTCCTTGGAGTGAGGAAATTAAAGTTTTCATCCAGAATAGTTGTTCCCAAAGTGTGGGTCACGATCCCCTGAAGAGGCTGCGTCAATGAACTAGAGAGGATTGCGAGAAATTCATTTTTATTTAAAAAATATGAAAAACTAAAAATGTATTTACTCAGCTGAGCTGATTACCATGCATCATACAATATGATTTTATCAAATTCTACTTGTACAGTAATCAATATATGAAGATAATACATATACAGGGAGACTAAAGGAATTACCTAATTTCAAAATTGTATATTTCTTAAAAATTATAAACACAGAATGATAAGTAATATATATAAATTATAAGGGAAATAATGTCTACGTTTTGTGAAAAAAAATTTTTGTGGTCGATTTCAAGTGTGGGGCCATTTTGAAATCTGATGAGTCTTTCTCAATCACCCTGTATACGAAAATCAAGGAGCACACTCTTCGCTACACTTCCATCTTGCATAAAGAACACCAGATACATATAAAGAAACATAATAAATGTTTATATATTTAAAAAAAAAATGAATATCGTTGAATGTAAGTATATATATTGCATGATAAAAACCGAAAAAGAGTTGCAAAAAGAGCACTTTGATTGGTAAAAATTGAAATGTTCCGGAGACGTATGGTCAGCCTATGCGGGGGATCGCCGATAAGTTCTTTGGTCAGAAGGGGATCACGCTTCAAAAGTGGGAACCACTGATGTAGTAGAAAATACAGATTTCATGAAAGTATGTTGATTTTTGACAATTTAAATATTTTTGTATTTTTGATTTAAACGTCTTTGGCTTAATTACACTCGGTGGCCAAAAAATTAGGAACATCCTCCACTCAAACTTTGACTCGTCCATGCAGCACGTGCGCTGACGTAATAAATTAGATTTGCCGATAAAAAGCTTTCTCCTGGTCAGAAGCACCAGTTACTAACGTTGCAATTTGCTTGTTCATGGCGACAAGAGATTTCAGTGACTTTGAACGCGGCATGGTTGTGGACGCCAGAAGGAGCGGTTCCGGTATCTCCGGAGCCGCTGATCTTCTTGGTTTTTTTCGTACGACAGTATCTTGAGTTTTCAAAGAAAGGCAGCTAAGCCAAAAAACTTTGAGCAGGAAGCGGAATAGTGGGCGGAAATCGCTTGTGAACGAAAGAGAAGCCAGGCGACTGACACACATCATGTGCAGTAACAGAAGAGCTACAACGCAACAAATTACAGCGCAATACAACTCAGGATAATCAAAAAGCATTCCCGTACGTTCTAAAATACGGATCTTAAAACGAATTTGTTTTAATAGCCAGTGACCAACAAAGAGTTCCTTTGAATTCGCTGCAAAACCGAAAGAGATGACTTCTGTGGGCTAGAGAACGGCGAAATTGAACACCTGATGAATAGAAGAAGGGTATTTGGTCTGACGAATCGAAATTTCTTCTCCATAACGTTGATGGCAGGATCCGTGTGTAGCGCAAGCAGCACAAAACCATGAATCCGATATACCACGTCATAACTGTTCAAGCGGGTGGGGACGGAATCAGGGTCTGAGAGCATTTATTTGGTATACTATTTGTCCCTTATTTCCATTGGAAACATCCATCAACACCAGCGCCTACCTCCACATCGTTGCTGACCACGTGCGCCCGTTTTTTGTCCATAGTGTTTCATGATGATGGTCATTTGCAGCAGGATAATGCACCCTCCCACGGCGCTGGAGTTATCTCAGATTGGTTTGAGGGGAGCATGATTCAGAGTTTCATTCCTCTTGATCGATTTCATCAACTTGTAGAGTCCATGCCTAGAAGAATATCTGCTGTCATGAAAGAAAGAGGAGGTCCCACACGATATTAGTGGTAAGTAGCAGGTTATTGCTAATTTTTTGGAAACTGGGGTGTATATTTTTACAGAAAACTGGTGTAAATTGGTGCTATTAGCACATTTTTATTTGAAACAAAAACATCAACACAACAATTAAATTAGAGTTTATTTTTAATTAAATAAAATTGTTAATTATAGGAGAAATATATACTGTTTGCTTTTATTTTACTGTTATATCTGGATGTCGGAGGTAAAGGGCACTATGTGACAAAAAAAAATTTTACAGGAGAGCCGTTTAAAATTTTTATTTCAGTATGGCTCTATGGAGCTCACTTGTTTTATAAAGTGGATATTTCTGTTACTTATGAAATAGAACTTGGCTTCCTATATCTATGTGTGATGTAAAAAAGTACTGCAAACTAATAGCTTTATCTCAATATCGACGAAAATGGATATAGTGTCCTGTGCCTCCGGCATACAGATATGCAAACAGAAACAATCTTGCTTAGCGAAGTTGAATAGTTTTGATTTGAATTTCATTTCCAAATCTCCCAATTAGGTGTGATTTTGTAAATCTTTGAACATGTAAAATTTCAGCAGCTTCAAGAAATGACATTAACAAGGTATAAACTTTTTCTAGAAAATAAGTATTGGAATACCAAAAATTGAGAAAAAAAAATGTGTATAATTAATTTTTTTTACCATGTATTTTTCATGTCTATTCTAATAAACACGAGACCTAGTGGGTTAAAAACAGTTTTATACGATCTTAAAGACTATAACTTCAGTTTTCATTAATATTTTTGATGAACGATGCAATTTATTAGTTATTATTATTTTTGCATTGTTCAATTCGATTAATGAACATGATTAAAATGAGATGACGTGATGCTAGTAAACTCACGCCGTGATATCCAATGAAATTACGCAGTTTCGCTTTGCGAGTGATCAAAGCAAGTCTAGTCTAGGCAGAAAGAGAGTATCCTGGTGCGTGTGGCGGCCACCCCCTTTCGCGTTGAGGGCAGTGGATTGCTCCACGTGGCTGATCAAAACTGCCATGCGCTCACCGTGCCGCAGTTGTGTCCGTGAGCTTGACATGAGGAAAGCTCAGCCGAATTTTTCGACGAGGACTCGTTGCATGCTTTGCCGGTAGAGGCAGCACATATTGTCACTTGGAAAAAAAAATATCTCAAAGCAGTTGCACTTATCCACTAAACAAGAGAAAGTCGTCGGAAATGAGAGTTCACAACAGAAATATTATTCCTTGAATTTTGAAGCTGCAAATAAGAAAAGACCCTACAGGATAGAATTGTTACGACCAATAATTCCAACAGTCTTCAAAAATATAAATAAATTTTTCGAAATTTTTTTGATATTCCAACAAATCAATGTTTAAAATTATTAACTGTTTATAGAACACTGCTGCTCGGTGTATTCAAGACGATACAGGGACATAAAAAATAATTATTTTTCACGAGAATGAAAAAAGTATAATTGTTCGTCTTGTGGAAATTTGAAATTATATATATAGTCCATCGTTGGTTTCTTTTTTGTGAGTTTATGAGACAGCTTGTACGTGTGAAAACTTCTGAAATGCTTGCTCGAGGAGTTCCTTAAAACTTCGCTTACAGAGGTAAGTCCATTGCTATACATAACTGATTTTTTTATTACTCAATTCAACTTCTCCGAATCCTGTGTGATGATGAATTGGAATTTACATGCTATGTAAAACATCGTGTCATGCACAGTGTATACAAAATGTACGTCGAAACAAAAATTAATATACAGTTATAAATATGATGATAACTATTAGCAAAAATGTGGCATTTTCTATATGCATAATATATAAAAATGTTTTATTATGTTGAATGTTTAGGAGAAATATTTCAATTATTCTATTCGTAACAGAAATATCAATGTGATTTGAAAAATTTTATTTATAAAACTAAACGATGATACCGAAGTGTATTGTTTAAATATTCTTAATAATTATTCCAATTCACATGCTGCATTGATCACGTGATGTAGTTCGTAGTTTTTATGTTTCGCGTAAAAAAATTATTGTTATTTTGCCGATGCACAAGTAGCATCAAATTTTTACGCATTATCATTACTTAATTTATATTTTCGAAAATTATTAGTCAGCCATTGTATTTGAGAAAGCTAATTTCAAAATTTTATCAAAGGCAAATTATTATATTTGTTATTCATAAGTAAATCGTGATTATTTTCATAATTTTATCTAATGAATCATCTATCAAATAAATTGAATATTTGATGATATATCAATTTATATTTTTATAATTCTATATACGTTTTCACCTTTCAAAATTAAGAAAATATAAAGAAAAGTGACATAAATGTAAAGAAATTTCTATTAATGAGTCAAAATTGAAGTTACTTGTGTGATGATAATAAAAAATAAATAAGTATTTAGTGTTTAATGCAATTCTATATTCGTCAAGATGAATAGCACGTGACTTGATAAAAACGCAGTTTGGCTAGAAGCCAACTGGTTTTAAAAAGAGATATTTTCGTGTGTATTGTCCGATAATTGAGCACGAGTTGAATTGGAGAATTCCTTCGCATTAAATGTTCAACATATTTTTATCATACCCATCCAATTTGTCATTTTAAATTATTATGATATCCAACTAGAAACTAAGCAGTAAAAAACTTACGGATTTAATTACATATTTTTTTACACACAAATATAACAATTTCAATCGTTTTTGAAGATACATATAGAATTGTAATTAATCTTGAAGATATGGATTTAAAAAAGATTAATTAACGTTTATATTCAATGAAAATAGGAAAAATCTATATTTATTATTTATTTATTCTGTCTCTACCTTGAAAAAAGTACGATGTTCTTGTTGGGATAAATCAAGAAGCTATCCATACGTATAGATAAGACAATAATTTTTTATAGCAGTATATTTTATCATAATAGTTTTTTCGTAATAATTGTCATTTTCAAGTCGCTGTACTTTAGTTACATTTGGCATCCATATTTATTATGGCCATTTTTTCAGCCAACTCGTTGGGAATTCTCTGTGTTGTAACCATTGTATTTTCAGTTTAAAAAATCATAAAAACGCAAAACATTCAAAATAGGGGCAGTCGTTACTGTACATTATCCAGTGAATTATTGTTCATGTGAAACGAATTTTATTTGATTAAATTATGTGACTTCGATAAATATTGAAAAATCCATTTGTTTTTCATTCATGATTTTCTTTAATCCTTTTTTCTTATTTTATGCTATACTGTGAAGTATAAGCATCCGCTGCCTGTCTCTCTCGGTGGAACCCAATTACTGTTCTTATTTGGGTTACAATGAAATAACGTATCTTTCTTTCAGATCAGTTTCATGCATATATTCACGGATTTAAATCGCATTTCCATACGCGTGAACCGTTTAATATAAAATTCTTCAAGTTTATGTGGTTTTTAGGAATGGGGATATATTTCATCTGTGGCGAACAAACAGCTCGTAAACCTTATTTTCGATGCTTGTTTGACGGCTCTCGACTATATTTTTTTCCTGTTTATTCACAAGCACAAAAGGCCTCGACGATTTTCTCAAATCTTTTTTCCTAAGGTTTTGCCGGAATCCGTGTCTCTACCGCGTTTTTCAATCTCTCTTCTCGACGAAATATTTTCTTTTATATATATATTATTATTATCATGGCGTATGTGTGTGTTGTATGTGTTCCTCAGAACGGGAAAATGCTTTCTGTCCGGTTCTTGGATTTTATGTCGGCAATCAATCTTTGTCATACTGATCCTCATACTTCTTTTTTTTTCTGTTTTTTCTTCCACGGCTTTTTTTCTCTATCTCTGGGTATTTTTAGTGCGATGTGCTAACAGATTACGTAATTTTTCCTGCTTTGATTTTCTGACTTGACATATGACGGCTTCGTTATCTGGAAGATCGGAAAAATGATTTACTTTGATATCGTGTATCCTCTTATCAAGCGTCCGATCCTTTTATTTTTCGCTAATTATTATTACTGATTATTTATCATCGTTCTTTATATGCATTATCTGTATTCGTACTCGGATAATTGAAAATTCTTTGATGAATCACCATGTGAACTAGAATATTTTTTTTTATTTCTGTACTCTAATAATAATAGCATCAATATCGACAGATACCGAGCGTTTTTTATGATTTCGTGATAAATTGTTGTAACAATTACCACAAATATTAATAATGTTGTTTTATGTACAATATCACATAATAAAACAAGAAAATGATCGCCGAACTTATCTATGAATCTTTGTCTTTCAACGGATGGAAGAATTAATGAATTACGGATAAAAAATTATGGAAGTGAAGCTATATATCAATATTATATTATTTTACTAACAAGCATTCAAACATTCTTTATAGTCTACAATATTTCTTTCGATGTTTTGTGATAACGTTTTACTTTTAAATCAAAATAATATTATTTTTTAATAATATTGTCAATTATTTCTGTAAAATAATGTCGCATGGTTGTGTTACACTGAAGTGTACAACTTAATATAAGTAAGTTTTTGAATTAATTCCACCCACATTTTTCTAACTCCAACATGGGGACAACGTTTACAAATTGAATTTTGTTAATCTTAAACATGAAATCAACAATCAGCTACTGTTTAAATAAATAAGTGATGAAAATGCTTAGAAAAAAAAAACACTTTTTGGAGCAAGAGTAAAACTTATTCTATTTTTATTATTTTAACAATAATCAATGCTTCGTATTGATTAAACATTTATATTCACCATCTGATATTAAACCGAAATACTTTCAACAGTGATTGAAATTAAAATAATTTTTAACATATATTAAACATTTTTGATTAATGTGAATATAAAATATGGAGATATTCGATAGTATAGGAAGGGGGGGGGGGGGTGTATTGCTTTTCAATTAAATTTACATCTGTATGGTCATTATCAATTAAAATAACATGATTTTTAGTAGCATTTCTCTAGAAGGGAGAAACAAACTTTTGTTCCATGATACAAATAATAGCTCATTTAGAGAACATTTAAAAAAAAAGTGAAGTAAATACTATTTTGAAATATTAATATATTAATAATATTTAAAACAAAGCGAGTACTTTTTGGCAGATAAATCATACAAACATAAATGTGCGAATGAGATCAAACACATACGGAATTTGCGAAATTGTTGAATGATTCCTGTTCTTTAATAAAAATGAATCGTCATTGCTGATATAATTGATTGAAAATTCATTCATTGAATTTATTCATTAAAAGAGATAGTCAATCTTTGAATGAGATCAAATACTCGCTATCGGATCAAATTGCTCATGAACTTGATCGTATGAAACTTTGCGTTGACGTAAACTTTTTGATCCACTTTATAATCTTACTATAAGTGTGCCATGTATGAACCGAATCACAATCAGGGATTCTCCAAGATCTCCGCTAAAATGCTCCGCATATATTGCGAGCACTCATAACTTGAAATCACATATTAAGTCTTCTCTGAGTTTGAGGCACTAGGTATGGCAAAGCCTTACTTCTAGAAGACACCATCCATCCTAGTGACAGCTCTGACACTTGCATTATCAAAGCTTGGTCTTGTTCAAACGACAGGCTGGCAAATTCCCATGATTAATCAAATGGAGGAATGTCCTACCTCCAAGTCCGATGCTCCGGTTTTCGCTTTTCATACATTAAGCTATCTGATCGCACATCAATGCCGCGGGTCCCTTGCTGATTAACAGGCTCTCTGCCGCTTGCATAAAATCTAAAGTAATAATTTCCTCGGAAATATTGAAAATGATAATTTAGATATTTTGGCTAGAGACCATCACTGTTATGAGATGTTAACGTAATTTCAACAGTCACACCACACGATAAATGGAACCATCGAACTTATCGCATTTTCGTTCTATTCGAATCGCTGGGTAAGTAACGTTCGATTGTTTTGTCTTTTGGGAACTGCGCAAGAAAATCTAAGAATATCTTTTAGAAGAGAAATACTTTATTCACGTCGAAGCGAGAGACTCCATTCCTTCAAAAATTTATATTTATTATTTATCTTTACGGTAAGTTTAAATTTCACTCGAGTGTTTAGATTCCGTATATAGCCCGAAGAGGAATAGCTAAAAATTTCATCGTCAGCCAAAGGTAGATGCTGACTTGGAGCTTGATATTGAAAATTTTATCAGTTTGAGAATGCTTTCGAAATATTTTATACCTATGTGGCAGAATCCTTTCTATTGTTGAAACTCATTGAATAACTTGTGAAAATATGTGATACTGGAATAAAAACCGTTATTATTTATTTCACTTGTGAAAAATTCATGCACGTATTTTTTTTACGCATTCGCTTATATAATAAATTTATTTGCGATTTAAAAAAGGTCCAGATTTCAACATTTTTCTTTCGTCTAGCTATGATACTTCTACGTTAAAATACCATGCCAAGTAATAAATACCCTCAAAAATTAAAACATTTTTACTGGATCCCCTAAGCCAGGGATGTTAAACTGGCGACCCGGGAAACGTATGCTGCCCGCAGGAACTATTGGCAGCCCGCGACTTCCCTTCAAGATCCAAAAATATTTTTTTTCATTATAAAAAAAAAAACTTTCAAATCATTTTTTTTTATTGAAAAAAAGGAAGAATTTACGTCAAAAATTGAGACAGAATGAGTAGGCAATATAGGAGCCAATACATATTCACAAACATTTCAAACCTTTTTAGCGACGGTTCCTTGGTTATGGGATTGATGATAAATTCTGCAAAATATATGTTCGTCTTAAATATTATGCAAGTATTTCATGGTATTTTTATACTGAGACGTATTGCGGTCAAAAAAATAACAGCAATAGGTGATAATCTGCGTGACCTGTTGAAAATAATATCGTCAAATATACAGTGTTTTCAATAGCACTCAATGAAATCTGGGGGTTCAAGACGTTCATGACTATTTCTTTTGATTTGCGATTGCAATATGGATATCACTGAAGAATATTTAGAAATATTCCTATTCACAAAATCACAACAGAGTAAGATATCTTGACGTGGTGGTGAAATGTAATCAAATTATGCTCTTAGAAAGAAAATCAACTTCCTATGCACAACATGCAAATATATTAATTTTGCTTGAAGACTTAAAAGCAAAATTGAAGGAAATGTGTTCAGACATTCTTATATTGCAATCTTTCCATTGTATCATTCATCAGTAAGTAATTTACTGCAAAGAGTTAAAAATAAGCAGAAGCGTTCTGAAGAATGCGACGAACACTTCGAACTGCATCTGATCCAGAGGCCTCAAGCTTATTTCCGCAATTTTTAAAAGATTTGCAGAGCAAATTCGAGGGGCTACTTCATCACATACAAATTCGTTGGCTATGTCGTATCATAAAGTTCTAAGAAGCATTTTTGTTCTCTCCTTTAAACCAGATAAAACTGTTCCTAGAAATGAAAGATTAAAATGTTTTATTTCTTAACGATGAGACGCAGGTGTGTGATTTGACATTCTTAAATGATATTACAGGACAATTTAATGACTTAAATAACCAAAAAGAAAGGTCAGGTATTAATACATGAGTGCTACACTGGCAAGTATTAGGAGCAACTTGCATTTGTTCAATTATTTTTCTGTCTCAACGGTTAAATCAATATGAATATCTTTGTGGGTAGGGAAAATTAAAAAAAAAAATGTATGGTTTATTTATAATTCATCTAAAAATCAACTTTGATTATAATTGAACAGTTTTTATGTTTATAATTAATTTTAGTTACAAATTAACAGATATTTGGTTACTAAACTAACTGATTTTTGATTATTTATTGAGAGAATTTATTTCTAACTTTTAATAATTGGCAACCCAGTCGAAAGATTTGAACCCAGCCGGGTCATTTGAAACAAATGACCCGGGTCCAATTGAGTTTGGCATCCCTGCTCTAAGCGATTAATATAACATTTATTCCCTTTTAATTATGTTAAATAAAATAGACGTGTCATGCAGCGAATATCAATATACATATAATCTGTCTCTCTTTATGACAGTATTTAAATATGTCAGGCTTTTAATACAGTTTTAAACGCATTTCTTAAAGTTTACCTTGATCACACTTGAACATTTTCCAAAAAAGATTTTTCATCAATCTGAGCATACAACTTCATTGCTAATGGAAGTAATTCAAATGGTCCGTATTAGAAAACTACAGCGAAGTAAATGCTGAAAAAATATTTATAACACCATGAAAAAAAACTAAATAGTTACAAATAATTTACCTGAATCATCTTAGCCACATGCCGTAAAAATTAGAGTTCTAGGTATATACTGTAATAAAAAAATCTTAAACCTCAATTAAACTGGTTTAAATATCAATTAAATCTCGTAGAATCAAAACGAACGAGTGGAAAAGTGCTCAGTAAGCAAAATTTTTCGGTTGCGAGAACTTGATAAATTTTATCTAGACCACTGTAAATTAGGACACGGTTTGCTAGTTCTTTTTTTCAAAACCAACATCATGGCGTTTGTGTATGTATATGGACAAAAACAAGAGTTCCCTTTACCTGGTAATGGTATGCCTACTGTAAACGTAAGAGAAAAAGCTGAATTTCAAGAGTAATAAATATGTTGGGTTGAGCAAAAAGACTAAAAAACTCCTTCTGCCATCCAGCTAAAAGCACGCTAGGAACAATAATTTCATGGTCCTGCTAGGAAGAGACAATGTCTTTCCGCCACATTTGCTCCTTCTTCCGAAATTCCAACAGAAGAAGCAAAGTTTCTAACAACAACTCATCACTGGGAAAAGCGAGATACGGCTACCATGAAAGAAAAAATACAGAATGTATGCCAAGAGTACGAAAAAAAGAGTAAACGATGGGGAAATACGAAAAAAAAAATTCCTTTGCAGAGAAATGGAAACTTGAAGAAGAATATATTCGTTCACGTATTTTGTAACTATTCCGACGTCGTATCTAGTGAGAAGAATTCTTTGAATGACAAGAAATGAAAAAAAAAAGCAAGAAAATGGGAGTCATTAAGAAAGTACTAAATGAACGCGTTTATTAGGTACGTAACAGACTATCTTTTATTCAAATCGACAGAAAGATAACGCTTCAATTTTTGTCAAAAATGTCAAATACCTGGAGCATTTCAATTTCTTATGACCAAATATTCATTATAATTTATGGGTAACGGTTGGAGAGTATGTATCAGGTCTTTGAAATGCTACACATCCAAACATAAATTTTAAAAAATATTCCTCTTAAAATATAATTTATATTTTTTTATAAGCAGACTTATCACACTACCGTATTTGTATTGCGCGTGATTCGCTGATGATACACTGTTCAAAACACATCGCATTATCTTAGTGCGAATTATACAGGATGCCTACTAAGTCCTAATTTGGCCTTTATCTCATCAACCGTTCGTCGCAGAGGTATGAATCTAACTTAAAAAATAACTTAAATAATTTTTTTTTTAATCAGCATTTAACTGCGTTTTTTTTGTTGCAAAATTTCCTCCGTTTTTCAAATTCAAATATCTCAGTCAATATTAGGAACATGGAATCTTTTTTGTTGGAATCAGAGAAGACAAAGCAACAACTTTTTAATTGGGTTTTGGAGCACACTGGGACACTATATTGTATAACTGTAAAAGTATGTTTTTTTTTAAATTTTGATAACTATACAAACCCCTTGAAAAATGAATGACATATCTGAGTACCACATGTTATTTTAAAACTGTTTCTAATTAGAAGTATACCTCTAGAATCAACGGTCCGCCAGTAAAATGGCAACTCACTTACTCCCCTGTTTGCTATGCACCCTGTATGTAATATCAAAATATATCGTCAGGGATTGATAACACCAAATTTTTAAATATTGTAATTTTATACAAATACTTTTGATAATTTCATGTATTTTAAATATTGTAATACATTGCGTAATCGTATATAATCGCTTCGTTAAAAAATAAATTGCATACTTTGAGAAAGGAAAGATAATTATATTTTAAAGGAAAGGAATTTTTCAAGGTCTATATATTTATAGTGTATATTTTGTTGCTTTCATTTCTTTTTCCAAAATATTCTGTGTCATTTCTTAAGACATATTTCGTACATGGCCTTATTTTTGTTAATAATAAATATATTTTATTATAAGTATAAAACACACTGGGTATTTATAATTGCAATTACTTCGTTAATACCAAATAAAACGAAGCAGGGAAAGAAATTTATTATTCGATGTTTTTATTAGGTATTTATAATGAATATTTTATATAAAAATATAAGTTAATTAGAGTATTGTTTTATTCGAATTAAAGTTATAAATAATAGGCTAAGTATTGTAACAAATTTTCGGTATTTTCTTTTTTTTTTTGATAATGCAAGATGATTTTTCTGCTGATTATCATTACATAAGATACAGGGCGGATATAAATAAACCGACAATAAATAAATTGTCGCTACGTATGTAGGGGACAATTAATTTTGATGTAGGTATTTTGATAAGACTTGGTATTATAGGATGTATGGACTATGGGGAAAATAAAAATTTATTAAAAATAATAAAAATTCTGTTTTTGGCCACCAGGTGAAAAAGTGGCGCTTTTTGTCACAGTCGTAGTTTTCCCATGGTCCAAGTAACGTATGTACCAAATTTCAATAAAGTACGCCCACAACAATGGGCGCGACATAGGTCGAAGTAGTGTCAGCAAAATTAAACTGATATTGCTCCGACCTATTTAGACCATGTTATTGTGGGAGTGCGGTTAAAAAATGCTACTTTTTCACCCGGTGGTAAAAATCTTTCTATTTTTTATTAAATATTTCTTTTCCCTATGGTTCAGCTATCCTACATACGAAGTTTTATCAAAACAGCTCCATCAGAATGGGCGCTACATACGTCTGAGTAGTGTCAGTTTATTTATAACCACCCTGTATGAAACAAGAGATTTCTCACAGCATTAAAAAATTTCAATGACATTATTCCCGGTAATTTTCAATAAATAACGATAGTATGGATGTGATCATAATAAATAGTCTCGGAAACTAAAAGATAATTAGTCATATTTTCATGATTCGAAAAAAACAAAACAAAATAAGATCTATAAGTGATACATAAACTTGCTTTATTATAATTTAATCTTTAAAATATAATGTTATTTGCTTTGATGTTCTTACGGAACGAAGATATGCCGTCAAATGCCTGTTTTTCATGCATAATAAGTAATAGAATCTGCATCAAAATCTATTTCGAACACAAATTTGCTCAAAATTTATAGATTCATCACTCGACCCCCAAAACAAATTGTTGTTTAATTGAGTAACAGGTAAAAAATTATCGTGGGTCACTAGATAGTCAGGTTTGGCTTGGTTTTCACCACGTTTCAAATGCATTTTCACATTGAATAACCCTGGAACATCCTCAAGCTGGAATGAATCCATAAAGTGAGCATGGTGGACAAAACCTGTAAGTGAATAATAGTTTTGGCAATCACCACACTGACACATTTTAGAAATAAAATTTTCTTCACAAATGTTCCAAAAGGCATTATTAGTAATACACACATACAGTACTAGTAATTCTCCCCGCATTCATATAAGGAAAATAAATTCTTCTCTACCGGTCTGTAATCATTTGGGATCATATAAGGCCCTAAAACTAAAACTTAGCATTCATATAGATGCATAAATGAAGTTCCGAAATGAGCTCTCAAGTTATTATTCCTGTGTACGGGAATCTTCTGCTCGTTTGTTTAAGTTCACTTGTTTCAGTGAGTTTGCTTGCATTTCAACGGGACGCATTTGCATACCGATTAAACTTAGCAGCGTGTTCACCTAAACGCTACGGAGATAACCAACTGAAACTTAATCTCGCCAGTAAACACGCACATGCACAGAAATGAAGCCTAAATATTCACGAAAACGGCCAAAGCTAACGGCACAGCAAGTGGATGAGTTGTAGCATCCAAATTACTTCAACAACAATATTCAACCCTGGAAAATAAGAATTAATGATATTTATTACATCTTTAATTAGACTTCATCATATTTGAACGTGTTTGCATTGGATGAACGCAGGTGTCGGGGGGAATATGATTGAAGGTAATAAAATTTTCAATGGAATGTTTAGGATGGACTATGAGTGAACTACAAGTTCAATTGAGAGACACACTATTAGTAAGTAGGTTATGGTGTTGCAGGGAAATTTTCTGCAACGCGGTGCGAATAAATGGAATAGCTTAACCCGAGAGTCGTGAATTCTACCAGAAATGATATTTTTCAGGCAACTGATTACGTTCAAATGGCGAATTATTTTTTAAATTGTCGAAAATGATTTTGTAAGTTTATTTCAAGAATATATAACACAAAATCCAAAACTGTTTTATTCTCGTGTGTGCAATAAATAAAAACAGCTTTATTCCACGCGAAACTAAATTTTGAAAGAAAACTATGTAAGATATTATTGTGAACTCTTTCTCAACAGCGTTCCAGATGACATTAGCTGTGCATGAACGAGAATCTTGGCTTACATAATGTTTAGAATTTAATATTTTACAGCCACTTGAACAATTTTTTTTTTTGTCAAAATTCACTTGGTTTCACGAAAATTGTCATATAAAAGAATAATCCGTGTATCTTACAAGACTGCACAGATAGCAGTCACAAAAACAATCATTATCAAAACTGCTCGAATATATGCCATAGTTTTCAGTGTACCATGCCTGTCGTAAGTGCTGAAAATAAATTAATTTTGAGACCATAATATAAAACATCTCAGAAGTTTTACTAGATTTCTTTGTTTTATAAATTATTAAGATTAAAACCGCGCGCTTTGTAAAACCACAGCTTGTAAATAAAAAGTACTTGCACGTAGTCAGTTACCTTAAAAAGAAATACGATGTTTATGAATATAGAGAAGCTACCCACACTTAAATAATACACCCATAATTTTCAATGCGCAGTGTATTTTATTTTTCTATATAACCATTAGTTTTTATTCATTTTATTTTAGTGTGTATTAGTTTTTTTTTTCAAAATAATTGCTCATATTTAGGGGTTGATGCATTTCAGTAATATTTGGCATCCATATTTGTTATGGCCACCTTTTTTCAGCCACTTTGGGTTACATTTTGTCTGTTATGTCGTTTCAATTTGAATTTCTATTTGTATATTTGTTGTACGAGCAACGACTCCTTAAAAAAGCTAAGGAGACTCATCGATAATCAGAAATTCATTTATACCCCGTTCTTTTTTAATTTGGATCCATTGTATACAATGCATTTTACGGTATAATGAAAAGACGACACAAATACTACTAAAAAATAACGAGATTTCTCACAATTACGTTCTAAAAATTGGCTACATACTGCTGGATTCAAACACCTACGGATATACAGTATATGCGTGTAAATAGAAAAAGAGTGATATAGAGAGTAATATTTTTAGCAGCTGTGAAGAACGTGCTTAATAGAAAGCCAAAAAAGAATGACCTAATAGGTGATAAAAACGTTTCTGTTACTGAATACGTCATTTCGCCAATAACATGGCTGTCTAAAAGAGCAAAAGGGCGAGGAGGAATCATAATAGATTTTCCTACCGTAACGGCTTCGCGTACATCGTTGCCAAACCGTACATTAATAATGGCCACGCTTCATAGAAAGTGGGAAAGATGTCTTCTTCGGCGTTGACTGACTCGAGAGCCAACACGTTTTTGGGATCCTATATTCCACTTTGTTTGCCACGTTCTGGAAAGCCAAATACTTACTCGAGTACTTGAGCTCCCTGTAAGGCAAAGGAAACCTTTGGCGGGATTGGGAACACCTGCATCGAACCATCTTTCGGTCGGGTTTTCACAATCTGTCTTATAGAAAGATTCGGAAAGACGAAGAATTCTCAGCAATGGATGTTTAATAATAATTTTCCAGATACATAACGTAAAGTTTAAATGGCTTGATAGCAAAATCATAAATATTATAATGCTACAAGAATAAACGGAAAAAATAATTGTAAAATTGACTTAAATAGAAACCATAAATACATTCGCGTGATATGGAATACCACTTTTATTTTTTCAATTATTCCAATTGGAAACAATACAGAAACCTGAAACGTGTATTTCTATAAAATTCGATTTCTTGTCTTTGCATTGACACATCGGTTGCCATTGTGTCGTATTTAAAAATAAATGTTATAACTAAGAAAAAAAGGCATTTAAAAATATCATTTTCATGGGACTGTATAGAATGGGGGTTCAAATCGAAGAAAAATAATTGGAATTGATCAAAAACAAGATTTAATTAGTTTATGACAATGAAAAGTAAACATTGTAGTTGATGATGCAGAGGTGTCATAGTCTATTTACAAGAGTCAAAAATGTAATCTTCCTATTTTGCCCCAAAACAGTCAAAAGGTTTGTCCACAAATAACAGAAAATAAATTATTTCTAGAACTTTCCTCTTCTATCTTACTAAACTTTCCATCTTGAAGAGATTCCAGCCCAACTCAGGTAATAATGATACTATGGGTCTTATATAGTATTCTACATTACTCAGCACAGCATGTTTGAAAAAAATTGGTTATTATTAAATTACTATAAATATACTTCAGTAAATTTGAAATGTTGAGAAGAAACACGGCAAAAAAAACAAGCGCAAAATTTTGTCACTAAAACGTGTCTACGTGCTAAATCTCAAAGCACAGCTGAAACATCCAGTTGTGAAGTTTTTATGTGTATTTCTAATATCTTGAACTCAAAATACATCAGCATCAGCTAAAATTATTAAAACTATTGAAACTATTTCCTCTGTTTCAAAGTTTACTATAGACAAGATGTAATAGTTTCCTGTATAATTTCCTGCATTAAAATGAAATTTCAGTAATTTTTCTATTTATTCGATAACCAAACTTATTTTAACATTTGATAGACCGGAATCATGCATATATATTGAAGTACATGCAGTCTGTATTCAATAAATTTATACTCACTCAGAACATCTTACTTCAAACTCTTTGTAACGGAAGGGTAAATTCAGAACTGGCTCTCTTGAAAAATGGCAGCAATCAGCTCTAATCCATCTTGTAAAAGTCTTCAATCATCTTTAGTTTTTGTTAGCCAGAATACGCCCTTCAGAACTGTCCAAAAATGTTATTCATTGAACTGACCAAAGAGCAGAACTCCGATGGCTAAACATGGTGGGTAGTGAATAAGAACTACATGGTATATAGAAGAGGTACAGCAGACTACAGTTTTATAGAAGACGTACTTAAAAATGTGGGGTTGCTATTGTGAGATGCTAAATTCGGAAAAAAAATTAGAAGGGATCAAACCAAAATTGAAATGAAGAAGGAAAAAGTGAATAAAAGGAAAAGTGAGAAAAACATTTTATTTCGTAGAAATTGAGTCCCATCGCAAGTTCCTTACGAAAAAAAAATTGCAACACAAACTATAGAACGTTATTATCATTAATTTACACTTTAAATTCGTTAAAATACAATTTCTAGCAGACTTTATAAAACATAATTGAGATTTGAGATTTCAAACATTTACCTTTTGCGGGAAGAGTATTTTTTGAAGCAAAATGCTGTCATCGATATGTGTGTGATTTAATTTTTCTCAACATTTTCCCAACACCAGCGGTTGCCATCATCAGGAGGTTCACCTTCATGAACTCATACCGACTATGACATTTTGCCCCGGAAATTTCTCTTACAATTTACAATGACCGCGGAAACCTTATCAATAAATTAACGTTTATCTCATATTACGGACACGAATGCAAAGGAATCCCAAATAATGGCTGATCATTTATTTTTAGGTTCAATTACACAAAAAGTTTAGGTCTCTGATATATTTCAGTTATTCACATGCTAATCTAGTGGGAAATGTAAATTAAATTTTATCTTATAAGCCTACCTTTAATCACCATTCTCCAAAATTTGCAAGTTTCAATACCGTACATTTTCACTATGAATTTACAATTATTACAATTTTCAGTTTCCGTGAAGGATCATACACCGCCATTGTTGTGTTGGTATTCTAACAACCGAACGGTAGCTATAATACCCATGCGCTGTATACATTCATGAAAAAAAATTTAGGTAATACCCATAGATATAATATTTCACTTATTCAATTTTTTTATTCTACATACTCTGTTTCTCTCTTTGGTGTTCACGGAAGGTTAAGGACCTTGAGAGGTCCAATATTGATTGAGCAACTTTGCTTTTAATCTGGGCAAATAATCACACGGTGTGAGAACTGTCAAAATGATAAAATCGCAGGCAAGCGGCCGATCATTAAATTCAGTTGGGTGTGGCATTGCGTTTATTTATAGCATCGGCGTGCGTACTTCCAGAAAAGCGTATATTTGGTAAAGCTCATCGTAAACATTTCAAACGGTGTCTAAAAAATATTTTATTTTCTTTCTACACTAACCACGTGACACGGTATTTTTTTTTTCTCTGAATCACGGAAAAAAAGAACTATGTTGATATTATGGTAATCAACGATTTTTTTCTTGATTTACGCATGTCGAGTATATTGTATATGTGTATCAGCGAAACGTAATGCGTAACACAGTACCCGATTACTGAAACAAACCGTACTTTCATTGAATGGATGAGTCAATTTAAAGCGGTAAAAATTTGGATAAGTGCCTAATTCTAAAAGAAGATAAAAATAATACTTGAATTTGATATTTAAATCTCCAGAATTGGTGAATCATGCAATGTGGTCTCGGTTATGATTTTGTCCCCGCTTCTAAGGAATTCGTAATGCATGGGTTGTCTGGGGAAGAGTATATGCATGTGCCGCTAAAGCGTATTTAAGATTTCTGAAGTGTGTGCGTCATGTGAGCGAGAACTGATACCTTTTCTCAGTGCTGCTAATCTAAAATCCGATTGCAAACTTCTCTATAATCTAAGATGGTAATTTATTTCAATAACTTGTTGTTCAGGAAAGATACAAATGACTTTGAATTTAAAATTGTACACACAAGGGCGACGTTCCAACACTAAACCGGGAATAATATAAAAAATATTTATACCTGAAAATTCAGGGTTTCCGTAAACTCTCTCCGTGTTCTAGATAAACGTATCAGGATATTTCGAGTTCGATAAAAAAAACTATCTGCAAGCTAAAAAACAGCAATAACGGATGATATTTCAATAATTTTAGCTTTGGACATTGTGGAATTCAGTTTTTTGCGGCGTTTTAAACTCATCGAGCTTGATCACATTGCATGATGAGCGTATTTCATTACATTCGTTTTACTATTTTACTCAGACGCAAAACATCTGGTTTTGAGTTGTAAATCCAATGACTAACATACTGAACTCATCATGCATTGTATTTATTGTATATTATGTGTGTATGTATGTACAGGGCGTTCATAATTAAAAGACCCTATTTTAAAGAATCTACAGGTGAAATCAGTCATCAGGAAATTGCGACATTTCGTGGAGGACTTCATGAAGTGATGGGAATTTATTTCAAGGGGAAAAATTAGTTGCACGTGTCGCAACCAGAGGACGCTTTATTAAGAAATGACACATTTAGGCAAACGTTTACAATTTTTTATTAAACACTTTCACAATTGTTACTGCAACAAAACAAGTTCCACCGAAGTGTGTGCATGGAAATGTTCACCACGTGGCGTAAAACACTGCCTTTAAGGTCAGGTAGAGTTCTTGCGTTGTCACAACTTACCAGACGTTTCAAATGCCCCCAAAGCCAAAAATCGCATGGTTTAAGGTCCGGGGATCGGGGAGGCCATAGATTAGGGAAGTGATGACACGTTCTTCTGTAAAATGTGTTTTAAGAGCTCCGTCTTGCATAAAGATTATGTCTGCAAGGCAGTGACGTGTTTGCAGAGCCGAAACAATTCCGTTCTGTAACAGCAATGTCCGGTGATCGAACATGTTATTGGACCTGTAGAACGTAACTCCTCGTAGAAGTAGGGACCGAGAATGAATGATGCAGTAAATCCACACCATACCGTCGCTTTTGGTGAATGCAACGGAACCTCTACGATAACGTGCGGATTTTTTGGTTCCCAAATTTGACAGTTGTGAGTATTGACTGCACCACCCAAGTGAAAGTGCGCTTCCTCTGCCCAGAGGATATTCCAAGGCCATTCTAAATCTACCTCAACTTGAGCTAGGAACTGCAGTGAGAACTGAAGTCGAGCGTCATAATCATAACACGTAGCAGTTACCTATCCTGGCTTTGAGGAATGATTAGAATGAAGAGATTTGCGAATAAACTTTCGTTCTAAGTGTGCAATGGCTAGATCAGCATCACCAAATGTGTGTTGTGTGCTTGGTAAAACTGACGTTGGATTTCTGGTATGAAATTGTGACGTTTCTTGTAAAGTGGCAGATACCAAACAAGTCGTGATATCCCATTTGTAAATCCTAGCAAAGTGTTCACTTTTACATACTGTGGCTTCTCAAAAATCAGTGTAGTTCCATCACATATCACATTCTGTCCGAATAAAACAATTATAAGAAACAAAATTCTGGGGTAATGCTACGGTACTCTTAAGGCTTCACAAAATATAACTCACGTTGTGACTGCAACCCGGTCCGGTAAAAAAGACTAATTTCATGAAATCTGTGCAAATGAAGATGCACTAAATGCTTTGAATGTTTTGATAACACCTTGGCCCATCAAAAGAACAGAGCTGCTTGTGTTTGGAGGCAAGAACACAACTTTCAGTCATGAGTTAAAATTAACTGAAAGTTACACACACTAGATGCACTGTCATCAAACATCACATTAATTTTTTTTTTCAAATTGACGTTGGATTTCTGGTATGAAATTGTGACGTTTTTTGTAAAGTGGCCGATGCCAAACAAGCCGTGAATTTGCCGCTATTTGTAAATCCCGACGAAGTTTTCTTCATTATATATACTGCAGATTTTCAAAAATCAGTGTCGTTCCATATCACGTTCTGATAGAATAAAATAATACTTTACTTCATTATCACATAATAATCTCTATTATGTCTGCAATAATCCGGTGATTATGATTGGATTTCAGAAGAAATGTGCAGTTTTTGGAGAAATTCGTTTAACTCGGGGTATTACTAAATATGAATCAAATATCACGTTCTGCATAATTAAGCTTACAACTATGAAGGAAAACTTAGTTAAAGTTGAAAGTAGCAATTAGTAGTTAAAGTTGAAAGTAGCAATTAGTAGTTAAAGTTGAAAGTAGCAATTAGTAGTTAAAGTAGCAATTACAATTTTTATAGCTAAGTAAACGTGCCTATTAACGATTGTTTTCTCAAACATTTATACAGAATTATCCTTAGTATGTAACAATTTGATAGCATACGTACTTTCACGGCATATACAAATAACAGTTTGATATATCTATGATTAATATGTAGCTGAATTAGCCATTTTTCCCCATAAATTACAAATTAAACATATTATCCCAGAATTTAAAGTCACAAAACCCATGCACGTAAGCTATAATTGATATCATCTGAACACGTGCAATTAATCTTGTAAAAATAGTGACGAAATCATGATGAATGATTGTTAAGACTTAACAGGAAAACAAAAGCTAGAAAATTGGTTTTTTTACATATGACGCCAGAATCGCTGGAAAAAAAATCGTAAATCAAGTGGTGTATTTTGACGTGATAATCCTTGAAATTATTGTTCCATAAATTTCAGAAAAACATTGTTCTCGTGAATTAATTTCTTCACCCTATTCAATTCATACTTAATGCTGTTTATCATACACTATATATATGTTAGTGTTGAATCATTTAGGCCTATTTGTCTTTCTAAATGACTACAAATATTTCAAACACATCCTTAGTATTTATAAAAAGAGCTAACGCTATCAAGTGTTATTCATTGACCAAAAATTAATGAATTTAACTCTTTTTTTTTCAATTTATTCACAAAATGAAAATTTAAGACCATTTTCGAAGAGTTTTTTGCTATTATTCATAGTTATAAATACATCATATGAGGTTAAAATGACAACGAAAAAACACTAGCTCGTATAAATACTTATGCTGCACCGGGTTTCAGAGGCAGTATTTTTGATCCAATGAAAAATTAAAAATAAATAAAACCAAAACAAGCTTACGTTGCTTTACAAGCTTGCTTTTTTCGTTTCATATTTTTTGGCCATATTAGGGTAGATTCATTATGCACCTGAGAGCCGTATAAATAAACCCTTATTAAAAATATAATAATTTAGCTGGAAGAGTTCTTTGAAAGAAACCGTGAACTTGACAATATAAGAAATTACTCAAGCCTGTGAAAAAATTCTAAAAAAAATACTGTGTAACTATAACATCAAAACGAAAGTCTTAATAAAATCTTCAAAATGACTTTAAACTATTGTTCAAGTTTGTTCTGAGTGTCTTAAAAAGGAAGAGAAATATATTTTTTTGTGTAAAAAAAAAGAGAAAATATCAACATAAAAAAATGAATATTCTTATAGTAAAAGCAGACCTATGTATGAGAAAAGCTTGCAACTTATTAGCGGTTAAATTAATAGCTTTGCTAAACTTCTGACAGCCATGGGCGTTTTCGTAAAACAAAGGATTAAAATCTTTGAAAGGATTCATAAGATAATTACTTTGACGATGGAATTTTTAATTGTGGTTCCATATGCACTTTTTTGTTGTTTTCATTAATTTTGCATACTATGAAGAAAAAATAGCAGAATCTATAGTTTAATTGTATGCTTTTCCAGTTTCTATTCAAGAATACAATCTTAAAGGGGCACAATTTGTTTTCAGATTTGATGAATAAAAATGAAAGGATTTGCAAGCATGCTCATGACAGACTATATTTATGTATTATAAAACGAGTTTCATGTTCTTTGAAACATTGCAAAGTAGCAAACTTATCATCAATTTGAGTCATTAAAGTAAATTAAAGTGCTTGAATCCATATAAATTAAATATCATTAGCATCTGGAATAAATTTTAATTTTATCTCTCAGACTTTCTATGTACTCAAACACTGAACGATTGATTCAAGTTTTTTTTTTCTTTCTTCTGAAATCGGAAATGTAACCGAAGAAAGCATATAAATTCTTGATTTAAGAAAACAAACTATGCAATATTTCAAGAAACGTAGGTGATGAAAAAAAGAAACGTCGATATTACATGCATTTTATCCAAGTTGTTTTTATAGTCATCACTAGATATGGAAATTCGTTGGAAAAGAAATGTTCATTTTGATTAGCGGTATCATTGTATTACATATAAGTAGCATAAAGGTACTTTAGTTGTATGTAAGTGAACTATCTATTTACCTTAATGAAAACCACGGGAGATGCAGTGGTAGGATGCTCGTTTACCGCCATGAATAATCCGTGGGCCAAACCTGGAAAAGAACATAGATAACAAGTATTTCTCACTATCCAGCCTACGGCGACCACCGATAGATCACACATTCATTTCCAACCCAACTCTTTTGGTAGTAAATTTCTGTATGGCGATAATATGACTGGAGTTGGTGAATGCTTAATTTCATATATGATCATGAAAAAATAAAAAATAATTAAAATATGTTTTAACTACAGAATATATTACAACAATTGTGTGTGTACATAAGTTCATGTCTTTTCCCACATAAAATTGGGTACCTTTATTTGCACATAAATTTTGATACTTCATGATGAATCAGCCGACTATGTTCACTCGGAAATTAAAACTGTAAGAATACATACATTGTTCAGATGATTGTGATGAATTGAAAATTCATCTTTTATTTCATCCTTCGCCTGCAAGCAGCTTTCTTATTCAATCGCTTCAGAAATGAAAAAAAATGGTTTCGAAATGAAAAAAAAACTACTTATCTAAACTCTACTTATCTCTTACTCCTGTTCGCTAAATATGGATTCAGATTTCATTATAATATGACTTTCTGTAAGGAAAGAAATAAAATGCGTTCCACCGAGTGAGGGAGAGAATATGAAACAGGTAAGGGTTAATCTTTCACTGGGTTGGCAGTAAACGGAAACGACTCATGATAAAAACTGATGCATAATTCATGGTAAGTGTGAAAATAATTCAACCATAGGTAATGATATTTTTGTGTTCCCATCATACATGCAAGATACATTTAATTATTTTATATAAATAGTAGAATTAGTTTACTGCTGAATAACGGAGATACCAACCACCTTCAAAGCATAGGGTTTATGCATGTCCTGTATAAGTTTGATTACGCTAAGGTTTTACATTTTCATTTCTGCTTCGTTTAAAAAAAAATCGTATCCCATATGAGAACTGTGTTAGATTTGAAAGGAATAAATCTGAGGTAAGTGTTCTTATCCTGGAGCTATTCCTTTGATGTGTGTGAGTTACTGATATTCTTGACATATAGCGTTTTGTTCGCAATTTCAGCAAGTCTGTTATCTGCTGAAGGAATTGAAGAACTTTCGTGGCTATGGAAACTTGAAGGTAAATATTAACAATTTATTTTCTATATTGTTTTGTGCGAACATATTTCATGACATGTATTGTTTTAGTGTTTCTTGAGTGAGTAAAAAAGCTGTTAAAGTACGAAGTGTGCAGCGAAAAAATTTAATTCTTTAACTAACTCTTAATATTTAGATTCTAAAACGTGATTAAAGTGGCATAATCTGACAAACATATTTCTGGTAAGTTATATAGTCTTGGAAGAATCTGCGGTTATCATAGGTAGCTTTAATCAATGCGATAAAAATACTTCCGGACGACTAAGGCAAACGAAAAAAAAACACTTAAAGATGAAAGCCGAACATTAGAATTTTTCTACTGTGCGATAGAAATATCCATACCAATCATTAAATTTAGATTGGAAACCTCACACTACAAATATTTTTAGAACTTTCAAAGGATATATTGGCCAAGAAAAGAAGAAAAACCTTTTTTACTTTCAGTAAGTTATTTTCACTTGAATTTAGACACTGCTAAAAATGTTTTTGAAACTAATATCATCAGTAGATATAACAATAATATATACGCTTTTAATACGCAAGTTACTAGAAAGCAAATGTAGAGAAAGGTTTTACGTGATCGGTGATCTCACACCTATATGGAATAAATTCACGGTAAGTAAAACTTAGAAGCTTGTAAGATATCGATTTTGGTTTTTTCCTTCATAACTGACTCCAATATGTCCATGTTATCCTAGAATAAAATCAAGCCATTGACCCTATAAAATTCTAGCAAGAGGTTCCAATATATGAATTGTGTGATATTGTCATATTTCTCAAATTACTGAAACGGAATTCAAAATACTGAAGAACATAATTTAACATAGTTATATTACCTACTCTGAACATACCTGGTTTA
This sequence comes from Pholcus phalangioides, assembly GCF_987345545.1. NCBI lineage: Eukaryota > Metazoa > Arthropoda > Arachnida > Araneae > Pholcidae > Pholcus > Pholcus phalangioides. The sequence continues at coordinate 36,453,990 of NW_028301600.1, read as the reverse complement.
TATTTGAACCGAGAAAATAATTTTCCAACTTGAATTATACTTTCCTAAAGCATTAACAAATATAAATACAAAGTGGAAGGTCACAACACAGGCAAAATGACGAAAGAAGTGGCTGAAAAAAGCATGCTCATAAAAATATGGATATCAAATATATTAGAACTATATCAAAAATACAGCAACCCAATACAAACCAATAGCAAGAGCAATACCAATCAATAATTATGATAAAATATAATACACTTCCCATAAAAACATTTACGTTTTTTTTTCTTCCAAATATGGATAGCTTCTCGATTTATCTTAACATGTTTGCCGTATTTCTTAAACGTGTAAATTGTGCATTAATTCATGACTCCCCCCCCCCCGGATAAGCTTTATTGACAGCTCTATTAGAGTAAACTTCCCTGCGACACTATAATCTGGAGTTGTCCCTCACCAACCGATACTGGTGTCCCCTTGTGGAAGCAGTCGATTGAAGGTGTATTAATAACTCCATTCTATCCATCCCGTTGAAAATTTTAAACGTTCCGATCATATCCCCCCGACATCCGCGTTCTCCCAATGTGAATATATTCAAAAAATCAAGGCTGTCCCCCATAGCTTAAGCTCCGTGTCATGAAGAGCATGCATAGCTTTTCTCTGCACTTCCCTCAACAAATTATATGCCTCTCTGTAGGTCTAACAGTATATTCTAGTTCAGGAGTTTATGATCTGAGCAGTTCCTTATAGAATATAAGGAATTTTACATTTTTTAGGTCAAAATATTTGAACAGTACTTTTGTGAAAAGATGAAAACTACTTCAGTTCAGTCGGTTAAAGAAATATGTCTACCTTTTTTGAATGGACAGTTAAAAAAGTACGGACAAAGATTTGTTACGATGGAGAGAAAAAATTCGGTTTCTCGGCAGAGCATGCTATTCGAAGAGAATTCGACAAGAATTATTCTCGAGGCGGAAGAATAGAAAAGATATTCCCAAAACAGGAAAAAAAGGAGAATAACACTGCTTGGAACAACTTCCGCCCGCAAAGCAGACTCGGCGTTATGTGGAATTCAATAAAGAACGAAATTCAAAGTTTTATATACAATTTTTCCTTTTCTTTTATTCACCCTTTTAAGATTAAAAAAATTGCATGTGCCTGAATAAAAAAAGTATTCGTGGTATAGTATTCTGTTCTGTGCAGCAATACTGGTGCATATTACAGCGAATCCTGATAAGTAGAGCCCGGAAGTTTAGTCGCTAAAAAAAGTCATATATAGGGAGGATACTATCGACCACGCAATAATAACACACGTGATTCCATGTCAAAAAGTATTATGGAAAATTGTTTTCAGTTCTTTGATTTGACCAATAAATTAGTAAGTTATAACGCATAAAATATTGATGACGTCACTTTTGAATCCTGCCAAATTCCCCATCGTGCTACAAACGTGTAACTTGGCGTTTTTGAGCTGATGGAAATGCTACAGCATTGAGCGTGATAAAAAAAGCTAAAGCTGTGCAAACCATTTTTGTTCTTTGTCCTTTATTTCAAAAAATTTCACTCAACAGTCAAGGGAAAAAATTACCACATTTTGGAAAAAAGTATTGATTTTGGGAAAACAATTTTTGTCAATAGATTTTGTTTGACTAACTCTTTACAAATCTGATGATAAATTTTCCAATATAGTGTGGCGAAGGTAACATGGAATAACAAGGTTAAAATCACTCAGAGGAATCACGAAGAATAAAATGCGCCAATCGTGAAAAAAACTTGGTTGCTAATGGGGTTTTATATTTCAGTTCATTTTCAATTAGCGGCAACCCGCTGCATGGGGAAATTATTTTTTTCGTTGAGTGCTTGGCGTGTAACTGATCAGTAGAAAAATCACGTCCCCAAATTTCAAACTTTATAACCCCTTTAATATTCGTCTGATCCTAAAATGGTAAACTTTTATTTCTCTGTATTCGTTTTTCACAAGGAATCACTTGTGTAACTATTGGGCAGTCGATAGTATCCACCCCGTACAATTAATGGAAGAAAAGAAACAATATTAAAAGCTAAGATATTAAGGATCCAAATCTGGCTGAAAAATCGGTTGCAATCATTCAGTCCACTGTTTTGATTTTAATTTAACTTGGATAATAATGCTGCTATTATAAACTTATTTCATGCCATAAAATGTGTTTGTGGGTCCTTAGGATAAGGTGAAATATTATGATGTTGCCAAACCTGCCATACACTTCTCACGGCCGCTATGGTCCATTTAATGGAATATCGAATATGTATCTAAATAAATTGTACCATTGTTGTTTGCAGTGGATTTTTGGTGCAAAAATAAAATCTTATCAAAACAACATGGGCCCCGATTTTCACTAATGTAAGTTTCACTTACAAATTCACTATGGTTTGGTTTCACTAATGTAAGTGCAACCAGCCTTTCGTGAATGTAAAAAAATAAATAATAAAATGAATAAATCATGGCATGAGATTCAATTACGTTTTTAGCCTGCGAAAGTCATCTGAGAATCATTTAATCCACCTTTGCTCATAACGATATTAATCCAATCTGTCTAAATTTATAAATGCTGTTTCAGTTATGTTTTACTTAAAAATTCATAAATTGATAACTTTATTTCCTTTAAGTAACGAATATGTGATAAAGGGCATATTCTTTAGTTTTCTTTTCTACACCCTTCCATCATAAAAACGGCCTTTTGCCTCAGTTTGATAGTGTGTATTTAAAACTTTATATAATCATTGTAACAATCTCTTTCCGTTACGTAAATGCCACAGTATATCGACTTGTTCGAAAAGTTTACCTTGTCTTCAAGTTTCACCTCAGACTATTTATAACACTTTGAAGCACTTGAGCACTTTGAACTTTATAACGTCAATCACTTCTAGTTCAATTTTAATATGCCCTAGAGCGTGTAGTATACTACAGTTACGATAGATTACGAGAATTCAAATTTCTCAGTATTATTTGGTAGAAATATTTAAAGCTTAAATTGGATGTATCTTACGTAAAACGTTTTCAAATCTATGCCTAAATAAATTTTAACATAGTATGTAATGAGATGTAGTTGAAACCACACGTTGATGTACCTAAAGTTTATCGTCATCACCCTACACAGGAGGAACATAATCTCTATTCACCTTATCTAATATTAATGTCAATGATCTAGAAGTGCAATTTCATTCGATTCACCAAATTTTGATGACCCTATTAAATTTGAAAGTTTTAATAGGTTACTGGCAATTAAAACTAGCGTGAAATGTTATATTGGGATTATACGAAGGGAAGTTGTAAGATTTTGAGATATTTCTATGCACGCACATGCGAAACTCCTGTAGAACTAAAGAATTCATTTTAATGTATTTTCAAAACACCAAAACGGTTAAAATCAGTCATATTAAAATTTTATGTAATTTCTGAAATTTCATCTTCACTAGAATGCAGTATTTTAATGTGCGAGAAATAACAAAGAAACGCAGGAGGAAATATCTTGACCAATTTACGACAATATTAGATTCGACTCAAGTCTATTTTTTTGAATTCTTAACCTAATATATCATATACACTACAATATAAAAATAAATAAGACAACTGTCAGGATAAAGCACATTTAATACTGTCACTATTAATCGTCCTTAGATCAACAATTCTTTAATCTTCATGCTGTGTAATACATAAACGTAGACAAGATAGAAAGACCTACTCATTCTATTTCTTATAACCATCCTATTACAAGACATTGCACTTAACTCGGCGTACATTTCGGAAAAAGTTTATACACTTTCTACGTTTTTTTTTGGACGATACAAGCTCAGAAGATATACTGGAATCTCAGATTAAATGTATGATTAACGGTTGCCGTATTTCCTTTTCTCTTACAATGGTATTTATTCCTATAGTGAAGAAATAAATGCCATTTTCGTCGTGCTTACTGAAAAACTGAGAAATATTTTATCGGTGAAGCATCAGAGGCTGTGAAAGATATGATGTATGTACCAGTAACTGAGCCTGTGATTTTTTTTTTCCATTTTTTCGGGATTATTTTTTTTCCTGCCTTATTTTTGGAGAGGGGCACCGAGTCATCATTCACCGCAATGTGCCCATCATAGAGAATGAGAGAGGGAACTTCACTGGACCATGTGCCCAACTGAAAAATAGTTCTAGAAATGGTGAAATCATCTACTTCTCCGTGAAGCCAGCATCTAACCTGGTAGATATTCCAAGAAGAAAAGAATTCTGGATGATTTTCTACCTAGAGTGAGATGGGGAACAACTTACGCCGCACCGAGTTTCTTTTCTTGCCTCTACTTCTTTTTTCCATATATTCAACTTTTTTTTTTCCTCCTAAGGCGTCTCACTTTTGGGTACGTAATGCAACTGGGCGACGTTTCCCTAAAAATATTTTCTTTTACGACTCTTACTTTCAAAAAACCCCAAACTTTACTCTAGAAGTGACCCAGATGCAAGCTCGGGAATGAAATGTGACTTTTCTTGGAGGAATTTGACATCTACGCTTTCGAAATTCGAGTTAAAATATTGCCAATTTATAAATATTGTCTTTTCTATGAATCTCGAGAATTCAGTCATGATAAGCAGATAAAAACAAATATTATTTATTTCATTTCTTTAAAATTATACCATGTGACATTTATGGATCCACTGAATAAGGAATACAAATTTTGTGTTTTCTACTTTATATATTTGCGTTGTTTCGTTCTCTTTGCATCTGTCGTATATTTTTTTCTATAGTGATTGTTATAAATTTGTGTTCATGTTTTTTTTAATTGTTCGATAATCATAAATTTAATAGTCTTTTTAAAAATGATTCATGATTAGATTATAATACATTCTTAAATCAACATTTTATGTCAGTCAAAATCAATATTTCCAAGGCATTAGCAAAACTATTGCAAATATTTATGTAGCTAGTTAAGACTTCATTCTGATAACACGTTTTGGATGCATATTCTTGTTTCTCATCAAAAAACAAATGAGAGAATTGGAAAAAAGGTAAACCAGCCAAACTGGAGGAATTGAATTATCCTTTTATTTCATGTTAGAATGTATCTTACATTTTTATGTAACTTTGTCCTTGGAATTAACTCTCATTGAGAACTCTCATTGATTCATCAGTAGAGGCTAATAAAACTGAATATCCCTTTCGAATATTTAAGAGAAAGGATGTTACAATGGACAAAATGTCCTACATTAAATAATGCTTCAAAATGTTTGTTTCCAAATTATTTCAAATTCATATTTATTTCAAATTCTTTTTCTCTATTCATTTTTATCGTTAGTTCCTTGTAAAATTGTATTTACCATGTTTTAAATCACTTATTTTGATGTGTTTTCAATTTTAAACAAATTATATTCATCACCAATGGTAATTTATTTGTCTGTATGTGTTACCCTTCGTGATGTTTTGTACACGATTCTTCAATTTTGCCTCATCTGCGGACGTTGCTATATCCATGATTGGAAAATGTTGCCTTGTGAAATGCCTTGTCCGTAGAGTGTAATGGGAAAATGAAATTATATAAAGATTTGTATAGTAATTGAGGGTTTCTTCCGTAGGGGTCAGTGTCGAATTGCAATATCTGAATGTCTTCGGTTGGTATTGAAGTGGTTTGCTGCATACTTTTATATTATGAGCAAAAATCATTAGAGAGTCCATGACGTATCAAACCAAAATCATGATCGATCACAGCCAGCCTACCGACTCCATTCAAACCATATGCGTTTTCTGTAGCGTCTCTCTATTTTTCCAGTAAGAAGCCAAATAATATTCTTACTTTCCATGTCAACTTCGGAACTCATTTAACCTCACGCAATAGTCCACTTAGTGGCCTAGTGGTGGAACACACATTTCATCCATCACGGTAGGAAAGTGTTCGGAAACAACTGAAAACAACAAAGCAAACGCATGTCGAGCAAAAGATTGGAATTCACAATCGAAACCACCTCAGATATTTTTTTAGTGCCTGTAAACATACTGTATAACACAACTATATGTAACTTCGTCGTTGAAAAAATTCAAACAAAAACAGCTAACATATTTTCTTAACTACATTTTGGAGAGTTAAAATTTTAATATTTTTGTCATCTTATATTCATCACCAATTTCGAATTTTACTAATATTTATATTAAAAAAAGAAAATTTCTCATTTTTATTCCCTTACATTTGCACTAATTCTTCTTCTGAAACACTCCTTACTTAAAACCTTTTATCTGCCGAATGCAGATTTAGATATCTAATTAGATATCTTTTTCTGTATATTTCCATTTCTCATCCTTCAGTTCAGACATATCAGTTAAAAAATTAATGAGAAATAACGTGTAATGTTTTCTGGACTTTCCCATGTCTGTGGAAACAACATTAAAATTTAAAAAAAATATTATTCCTTAAAAATGGATGATTTAAAAAAAGTTAATTGATAGGATAAAATATGTGTTGAAACGATTAATTATTTTTTTTTAATACCGATTATCCCAGAAAAAACATTAACCAATAAATAAATAAATAACACAGAACGGTTTTAGCACTGATTAAAATTGGTACCCGACATGTTTGTTCTTATAATACAGCAGTCAAATTGATTTATTATCTCTTATGAAGACGCCATCGGGTAAGAAGGTGATATTATTTTACAACATTTCCATTTCCCATTTGCACTTCAGCAATGTAAGATTTTCATGATTTACTGTATGTTACGGCAGTGTTTTTCAAGCAGCACTCAAAGATTTCTATGTTGTGGTATAACAGAAATTAGAGTGGAATTCTCTTATGAGAAAAAAAAAAGCTATGTTCTGAAATACATTCAACGGACCGCTTAGCAACCTATTTCGGTAGTCCACGGACACTTTTTTGTCACATCAGTGAGTCACAAACGGTATGTCTACAGCAAAAATTTCGAGAAATATTGTAAATTCTGATGAAAGCTATTCCAAAGAACGCTCCGGACACTTTCGAATTATTATGATACAATTGAATAAAATTTACTTTGGTAGTAAGTAAAGTCTTATGCAACTCAGATGTGGAAAAATATCCATTTAATAAAGGATGTCCCATAAAACTGAAAAGAATTTAAAAATTGAAACAATTGGTATATTTTTGAAAGTGGTTTTGTTTTTTAGAAAAAATATTTTTTCAAATTTGTGCCCATAGATCGCGCTGCACGTAAACAAATCATCGGAAATTGCAAATCATGTCATAGTCTCATAAAATACAGAGCGTACGATCGACGGCTGATTTCTAAATTATTCTGTCACTGGCACTGACATAAGGTCTTGTAAGTGTGGCATTGGTGGCTAAAGCGCTAATGGTGAAGCCGTTTTAGGTCAACGTTGGCTGAAACTTTGAGAAGGTTTCGGAAACAGAAGAGATTGAAAAAAGACTCAGGTGCAATCACTCCCGCCAGATTGGTTTCCAGTGCCTTCTATCAACAAAAGTTTCAACTAATTTTTTTGTACTAAAAAAATCATCGCCCTTAGTGAGAATAACTTTTTTTGCAAACCGCATTCAAATATAGTACCAATCTCTTCAATTTTTGTGAATTCTTGAACTATTTACTTATTTATGAACACCCTGTATTTTTGGGAAATATTGTTATTGGTTATACAGTATAATCTATTGAAATATTTTGTAAGTACGTTTGTTGAAAGTGATTGTCAGAAAATCTAATCATCGAAACAATTTACGTTCATCGAAAGAAAAGTTTGGCAATACATCACAGTTGAATAAAGGACGTATTCATTTCTATTGGGTTAGCGTCAGTTTACAAAATATCTAAGAAATATTTTGAGAAAGAAAATTAAAAAATAAATAAGAAAAACTTCACATATTGTAAATTTAGGGCTCTAGAACAGATTGCTGAGCCTTCAATCGCAATAATTAGTGCGTAGTTACGAGCAAGGGTAAAAGGAAAGCAGTCTTGTTTTTTCTCGTGTGTGTGTTCAGGAGTAACTGATGGTTCGCTCGTCTTTCCGGCTGTTAGTTACAAGGTATCTAGCGCCTCCTTTCCTAAGGAGGGTGCAGGTGGCGAAAAGCCGTGAAGATCACCTTTAATGACCCTACGGAGCACTGCACGTGAGATGCATCACAATGTCCTGACCAAGAATTCCTGTTTTTTTTTTCAACTTATCCTGTTTTGTTGCTCCTTTTTTTTATGCAGGCAATTTCACCCACAACCCCATCTGCCTCATTGCTGCCATTTTAATTGCCATGAACGGATAATTAGTTACACATTCTTCTTTTTTAGCACGAAAGTAAATCGAGAGAATAAAACGTTACAAAAATTTTCGCAACATAGCATTGAACAACCAGCAATTGTTTTCACCACAGTGTATTACGAAAATATTTTGTGCTTCTTATTTTCTCTCCTGTTATTGTTAGGAAATAATAAAATCATAGGTAAAATCATCTCAATAGTTTTTACCAAGTCAAAATTCAAAGCTTTCTGCATTGTTTGTACACTAGAGGTTTTAAAGTTCGTTTACTTTTTAATACATATATTCAATAGTTTCTCTTAAGATTCGAAGCTTTTTTTATCAACGCATACAGTATCTTCCTGTAAAAATTTACATAGAGCTAGCTATTTATTTGAATTATTATCCATTGGTATTGAGATCCGGTATGAATCAACAGCTTTAACTCCTTTTATTTTATTATTAAAAAATGTTTAAAAAACGATATATATATATGCCAAACTCTTCACATCTGTGCAAAACTGACAATTAAAAAATATTTGTTTATAGATTTGTATTTATTGTATGTCAAAATGTCCTTTAAAAAGGAAACAAATAATAACTAATTAATTAACTTGAATGAATACTTTTACTAGAACCACTTCAGTTAATTACACATACAGTATGTGTACCTCAGTAAAACCGCCCTAAAATGACTCATATGAGGTGCACATGTATAACATTACTAACAACAGAAGTGTAACTAAACATGCCCGAAAAATAATCATACCGATATAATTCTTCTCACTATCTTATTGGTGTAAATTAAGATAGTTTTGTCCTTATTAGTGAAATGCAGAAAAAATATATATTTGAACTTACGAATACCAAAGACTGTTGAAAAGGAAATATTTTGCGTGTTTCTTAAACACTCAAGCTCTGATATCACCTCTTTATTTTATTGTTTATTAGTGCAAGTTTAACTTTTCTTGTTGAAATCGAGTAAAATTTTAATAATTTGAAGTACGAAAATGGAACAACTTTAATACACTTAACAAAAAATATGGATTTCCTAAACCTCTACTAGACCCAAGATATTAAGCTCCGAAGTATGAAAATCAACTGTCTTATTGATATAACCACGTGTCTCAGTTTGAATATTCAATATATAGGGCGAACGTGACCTGTTCTGCAAACGAAAGTGGGTGATAGACGAGCCCAAGTGGAGCACATGAAACACCCTACCAACTTTGTCCTATCTTGAACCGTTTTCGAGTTATAAGGGATATTCGATTATGGAAGAAAAATCCCAAATTTATGAAATCCCTGCCTTAAGATGCATGACTTACACACAAACTAAGCAAATATTAAAAAATTACAAAAAATCTTATAAAGTGACACTAATTTGATTGATATATCTGGACTTAATGGCAAGCTGCAAGCACTGAAATAATAGCGAAATTCAAAATCGAATTGTCACCAAAATGTTTGATCGCTAATTACGCAAACACCCTACTAGATAAAATCGGTCAAATTTGTCAAAAACTTGATCATGACAGTAGCTTCGAGAGAGAGTCTATAATAAACCCCATATTGGTTTTCTAGTTCAGGAAAAATTCAGCCTTCCGTCTGCAATACATAACTGAAGTCAATGTTTGGCGAACAATTTTGGCAACAAAATTTTGTATTTCGCCAATCGATCAGCATTTGTAGCTAGCTATTTAATCCAGATATCCTGACAGGGGGTATCACTTAATAGGATTTTTTCTGCAAAATCAAATTGTCGCCACACACAAAAAAAATCTGTATATATATATATATATATATATAACCGCAATTTCCGAATTTCCGTCAAATATCTATTTCGACGAACGCCGATTTCAGTAATGTATTGCGAACAAAAAGCTAAATTTCTCCTGAACTAGAACACCGAAATTGTAAGTTCTTTTGAAAGCTGGCACAATGCACAAGTTTTTGGTAAAATTCTGGATTATAGCTACATGGGTGTTTGAGGAATTTTTGAACTTTGCCAATCTTTCAGTGCTTATAGCTCATCAATAAATCTAGATATTTCAATGAAATTATTGTCACCTTATAGGATTATAGGATTTTTCTGTTCTTTCCAAATATGTCCTGAGTTTTCTTGTAGATTTCTTAGAAACTTAATAAATATGGATTTTTCCAGACTTGACACATTTTTCTTCTATAATCGAATATCCCCTATAACACGAAAACTTTTCGAGATAGGACAGGGTTGGTAGAGTGTCTTATGTTCCACTTCCGTTGTCTATCACCCCCTTTCGTTTGGCGGCATAACAGGTCACGTTAGCCTTGTACAACGCAAATAACGACAGGTTGGTGTGATTATTATAATTATTTTAAATAACTATTTTTTTGTGTGTGTGAATGCCAGTCAAAGAACAATTTGATTGGCTAGAAAACAGGAGAAAAGATAACTTGGAAAGATTTATATTGTATTTTCGTATGGAAACGTGCACCCATTTTAGCGGATCGCATTAATTACAGTGCACATGGATTCTAAGAATCGTATCTTATTTTTCAAGAAAAATGGAGGAAAAAAAACTGAAAATGTGTGTAGGTAATAAGTGTGGGAAGATATTCGAACTAAAAATTAAAATAATAAACATTGAAAAAGACATACATACAAATTCATACAAAATAAATAGCTATTCCTAATCTTTATTGCTTTCACGAGGGAGGCATGTTTCTTCTTATCTAAAAATAGCACTAGGCTTTTTTTATATATTTTCTTACAAATTTCTATAGTTTATAATTCGAAGCCTCATTGAATCAACAAGGAGAAAATTTAACATTATTAATAACAAATTTCAATAACATTACCAGGATTTATTTCTGTTATTATAGGCAACGCATTTCAGAATATCAAAATATCTCATGAAATGATTTTCCTTATATGCAACAGCCCTTGTTCGTTTCGATATATTTTTTGTTTCTCATCTAAAGTGATTCCAACAGCATTTCCTTTGACCATCAAACAAATCGTCACAATATGCAAACACAAATAGTAAAATAAATTATATAAATAATATAAAATAATTTTTCCTTCCTTATTACAAAACAAAGCCATGTTGGAAGACACAGAAAAACGAAAGTCTATATAATTTCAAATTCAATAAATATTTATCATGTAAAACCAATGTCTCGTTTTGTCAACTTGTTAAATTTATAACAAAGTCATTTGAAGGCTAAGTCTCTTTTTGTTCATTTTTGGTTTGTTGAATTCACTTTTTGAAAATAAGTTTTGCATATACATATAATAAGCACTGGTTAAATTTTCTTCTGAAGTGCTCTCACGTCTTGTTATCAAAATTTTTCTCGAGGATCAAATAAAATATACTTTTATGATGGTTTCCACAAAAACTAATAGAATAAATTTATGAATTTGAGTTAGTTTTGGAAAGTTCTTTAAAGTATTAAAAATAAAGAAAAATTGAGAGAAAAAGGAGATTTTGTTTTATTAGTTTGGACAGGTTTGCAGTTAAAATTTCATCACAAATATCTATGGTGAGAATTTGAAAAAAAAAACCTCGAATATGTTCAGAGCTGATTTTGATCAAAATGTGAGGCCCTCGCAGTGTTTTGTTTACTCACCATGAATGTTTATTTAAATATATAAGTTATTTAAGAACTTGATATTTTCAATAATTCTTTCGTTAAAGCTCGATATTTTAAGAGATAAAAGAACTTGTGAAAAAAATTTTCTTTGGAAATATGGATTGTTAAAATTTTTGAAAGAAAATTTTTATTGATTTAGGAGTTTTAAAATAGGTTTTTTAGGTTTAGAATAACTTGTATATAATTTCATTTTATATTCTTATCGGTGAATATTTACGTAACGTTATCATTCACATGACATATTTTGCTAGATTTTTATATATTAATGGTGTATTTATTGATATTGTGATTGTGATTATATATAACTGTACTAAAATATTTGTGTATGAAATGCTCATTTATTTTTCTATTGAAGTTTCAGAATTGAAGGATATCTGAAATTATGGAGAAAAGAATGACGACCAACATATCGATTATAAACCATCTATGAAAGAAATAATATATTTTCTGCAAAGTTCTTACCGACGCATATGTTTATTATATGGAAGTGTTTTATGGAGTTGAGACATGAACCTGACTGAAAAGATATGGTCCATTCGAATTCACTCGTTAAGAAAATCGAATCTGTTTTCATATAATGAGTGTGAATAGACTTGAAAACACGAAAAGAAATTAAAATGTGCTTCACGTGGATCGAAAAAATGACCGTGTATAATGTGGGATTTTTATTTCGATTTTTGCTTTTGTTGGTGTTACTCCTTTAGTGGTGTTGAAATAAAAAGAGTGAAGTTTCTAACAAAAGCATCAAGGTAGGTGCAGTTTAATGTTTTCTTTGGCGTATGATACGCAAATATAAGTATTTCAATCTCATATACTTTCATGAAAAATATTTTTTTTGCAAATAAAACAAATATTTTGGGAAGTATTGAATGATAATTCATTCTATATATATATATATATATATATATGTGTTCTTTTTTTATTAAGAAAATTATTTTATGTATACCCTTAACTTTTGACTCTCTATCATAATAATTTAATGATAACCTACTATCTTTCATTCTGTGATTTTTGTTTAATTTCTGCATGAAATGGTACAGTAATTTCTTGCGTATAATTCTCAGAAGCATGTTTTGCTACTTTGAGAAAAAACAACATCGTATAATCTACAGCGACAAATTCCATTTATCAATAAAATAAGTTGATTGCCACGTACGTTTTTGTTAAAAAATCACATTCATATACCATGAATAAAATTTTCAAAATATACCTTATTTTACAAATTAGTTTTCAAACCCACTATGTCTTTTCCAATGAGAAACAAATCTGCGGATAAGACGCAGTGGTATATAATCCGCAGTAAGAAATTGAGATGGTTTTCCAACGTATTATCCGAGAATTATACGCAATAAAAAATTGACACAAAAATTGTTAAGTCCAGTTTTTGAGTTTGGATTTTTCGGTGATGAATCTTCATGAATCCCGTAATAAACATAAGAAGGAAAAATAAAAAAATAATAACACGGTTTTGGTTTGTGGCTAAAAATCGTAGCAAATGGAGCAACAAATGAACAAAATTTTAAATATGACACATAGGAATTCTGGAGGGTAAAGTAATTCCCTTAAATTGCCCTTCATGCAATGGTGAATGTGAACATCATTTATTACCGAATAGAAATTTGACCGCTCTCCAAGAGAGGTCATAACCATAAATTCGACGCAGTCTTCCTAAGACAGTAATGGCTGCAATAGCATTTTCCTAACGAAACAACTTGAGACTAGCACAGAAAATGTTTCTTAACCGCTCTATCTGTTGACTCGTTCCAACACTCTAGAACAGCCCTAAATGGCTTCGGTACTGCTGCAGATTTACATACATAATCTAGAAGTTTCCTTATTATGAGATGATCTAAATAAAATACCACGTAATATTGCGTATAATTTCGTCTTGAAATCTCTTGTATAAGGTATTATTGTAACTCGCTACGAGAAATAAAAGAGTAATGTTTCTTGCAACAGTGAAAAAGAATTTTCATTGAGGAATCACAAAAATTTATATCCAAATCGATTTATTCGACTTGATGGTTGCTGACAACATACTTTTGTTAATTCTGATAATCGTGACCGGTCTCATGAAACATATCGTTCACCCTACTAAGAATGTCTAGTAAGATAAAATTTATAATTATTAAGGGGTAAGTCATCTCTCGCGGATAAACATTGTTAGAAACTTCAAGATAAGCTCAGATGAGAAACGCCTTCTCATGGCTGAATTAACTTCAAATATGCTCGCTTTCCTGAACGGATATTGATTCTGAAGTTAGCGAGAAGCTCTTTCATTGAAAACGAGCTGCTTTCTAATTTATAAGCCGCAATACTTTGGTTCTCTCACTTTCTGCCAGGAGTCACCGATACCTTCGTAAAGATTCTGAATGACAGAACATCTCGGTAAAGACTATGAATCTGCACTTTTTTGTGTGCCTCAATATATTATTTTAACGGATTATGAAAGTATTAGTCCCTATAAATTATTCGGATAATCGAAAATAAGTAAAATTTTGGTGAAGCTGGGTATTAATTTTAAATGCTTGTATAGAAACGTTAATTTTTTAAATTTAATGATGATATAATTGAATAATTGCTATTATTAATAATAATTGAATAATTGTTATTATTAATAATAATTGAATAATTGCTATTATTAATAATAATTGAATAATTGCTATTATTAATAATAATTGAATAATTGCTATTATTAATAATAATTGAATAATTGCTATTATTAATAATAATTGAATAATTGCTATTATTAATAATAATTGAATAATTGCTATTATTAATAATAATTGAATAATTGCTATGAAGTCTTATTCGTTAAAATATACAAGCTAAACACTTTAGAGTGGTAATTAAACAGGGTAGTAAGTGAATTTCCAGCTCAAATAAATCGCGAACCATTGGCTACAGAAATACACATTCAATTAGAAAACTATTCAAATGACGTGCTCATTTTATACAGGATGCATAGGTAACAGAGCGTATGGCATTTTGCTGGTGAATCGTTGCTCTTAGAGGCAAATTTATCCTATTAAAAATATCCAATAACGTGTAGTACTTATATGTCGTTCATGTTTCAGCGGGTTGTATAGTTATAAAATGAAAAAGTTGGGAAAAAACAGCATTAAATGCAGGAAAACCGTTTCACCAGCTGTTTCCCCCGAACAACTTTCCTCCTGTTTTCGAATTTGAATATCTTAGTGAATATTGCACTTAGAAACGTGAATTTTTTTTGTAGTTGGCATCAGGAAAGACAGAGCAACAACTTGCTAATGTGTCTTCCAGGCACACGGGGACTGCATAAAAAGTTATTTTTTATTTTAATAACTAAACAACCCCTTTGCGATATGAATGAGATATCTGAGTACTACGTATTATTTGGATAATTTTCTGTTTGAAAGTATGAATTTAGGATCAATGGTTCGCCAGTAAAATGTCATACGCCCTGTTACCTACGTATCCTGTATAAAATGAGCACGTTATTTGAAAATAAAATGTAATTAAAAGTGATAAGATATATTACAATTTATACGAATTCGCAGTTATTTGATCTGAAACGGACTGTTTTCATACTGTAGAATGGGTACAACAATGAAAATACGTCTTAAGTGGTTTCATACCTTTTAACATGAAAAACTATGCTCTAGTAGAAATATCATTAAAAATACTACTTAACCATTCATTTATTTCCAAAATTTTCGCACATGTTTCTGATTATATATACCATCTTACGGCAGTATAAAGTTTTTTATATGTCTGGATACCTGATGTTTTGCAAATTTTCAAAAAAAAAAAACATTAAAAAAAGGTTGCGCACGTGATTAAATCATCAATGTATCTGATCAATTTAATAATCTTCAACTACAACAACTTTCACGAAATCCGTTTTTCCCGTTTATTCTAGCACATTAAATCTTAAAAAAAAACTAATCACAAGAATAATCAAGCTGATTTCTTTGACTTAAAAATAAACATTGCTAACAATATGATCTTAACTGGTATCCACGACAAAAGAAAATACTTTAATTTCACAGTCAATTTTCTAACTAATCACAATTCAAATATCAGCAAAAAGGTTTTCAAAAATATTGTATTTTGTCAACTATCTCGCATCAAACATAACTGCAATAATGCCACCTTTCAAAATGCATTAATTAATCCCAAAAAAATCTTAATAGACCACATGTTTCCTCTTTATAATTTTGACTTCCTCCTCATACCAATAACTATGACTGTTCACTTTTAATCTGACAGGCATAGATAGGTCTTGCACATGGTATGTACTTGGACCTTCTGCATCTATTTTGATATTTTTATATATTGACTTCAGCTTTGCTTTTATTTTCAACTTGGCAAAAAATATTCGTTTTTTGGCTATTTTCTTTTGATTTTTCTATATTTTTGAATTCAATGGTACTACAGAAGAACGTCGGGGATTGGGCATCTATTTAGGCTTTGGAGACCAATAGATGCTCTCAGAAACGTTCTGTGTTAAGCCAGTGCGGGTGTTCTCCCGTGATGAGAGCCCTACGACTTTACTACGACTTTTTTTCATTTTTCAATTCTTTATGAATTGATTGATTTTCAATGATTTTCAATGGTCATATATATTGTTTTCAATTTCCAATTGTTCACCTAATTAATTTGTTTTCATTTTTTCACATATAAACAATGAAATATATATATATACAGTATTTTGAATCAATTTTTATTCAATTATATTGATGTACTGTTATTTTTCGATGCATTATTTTGAAAATTTGTAGTAAATACAGAGATATGTAAAAATGTATGCTAGCGCATAATATTATAGCACATAAAATCAAAAATATGTGTAAAAAATGTAAAAGAAATCAATGGTTATATATATATATATATATATATATATCTGCATGTATATATTAATTTGTTAAAAGGTATGAGACCCTTGTAAGTTCGCTAAAAAAATTATTGAATAATCTTTCGAGATGATTCATGTTGCATTTGGCATGCGTTTCGTTATAACGTTTTACGTAAGGAACAACTAGATAACGTTTCATACGTTATTCACTTTGCTCCCGAAACTCTTATTGATCATCAATCATCGAGTGTAACGAAGACGGGCGTATCTGGAAGCGGTAGTATTTTCAAGATATGCATCTTACTAACCGTAACTCAACATCAGAACTTTTGCCCGAAAGAAAATGATATAATCTACTAAGGTTTCAATAAGTACCTAACCCGTAACTGACACCAAATATTTTAAAATTTTCTTCTACTTTAAATCTATCACTCATAATGTTCCTGTTAAGATCATTTTTCTTGATCAGTCCAGAATCACGTGCGCTGGTCTTTTTTTCACTCCAATTTCCAAATCATGACGTTATGGTTTGTCCAAGCACACACATGTTCATGTTATGACCGTAAAACTAGTTTTTTTTTCCAATACAACAGCATGACTGACGGAATAACATTTTTTTCCCCCTTGTAATACGGAGATTATATATACTTCTTTATTCTCAGTTTTCCATTTTTTTTCCTTGTGGATTCCGCGCTCAGGTTTTTGTGGCCGATCCTGGACGTGGTCGAAGATCTACAACAACGAATGATAAATCAGGAAAAAAAAAAATGCTCTGGCATCATTCCAACCGACGGCGTTACGCCAATGGGGCTTCTGCCCTCCAACGTAGGTTGAGTTCTTCAGACCATCAGCATAAATCTTATCGACGCCAGACGAATGTATGTTCTTGCAAGAAAAGGTTCAGAGAAAGAAGGTAGGGGGTTTTAGGAGTAGAAACACGGGGTCGCAGAAATTTTTCTGACCTATTTTCTCTTTTAGGTAGTTTTTTTTCTCTATTTTTTTATTTTTTTCATTCAATCCAGCACGTCTTTCTAGTGCTTTGGGCAGTTAGTCATAAGGAGTATGCTTTGGAGCATGCTCTGCTTGAGATGCAGAGAGCACTAGGAAACATCATCAACAAAAATGTATCACTGTGATAACGTTTTTATTTTTTATCTCTCGTCTTTTCATCGCGATTCGCAGAAGAAGAATATTTTAAAACATTTTTTTTTACAGTGTTGTAACCATTTTCTTTTTTTCAGAAGAGCTAGCAACATTTTTATGCTTTAGTGTAGAAGTAAATGTATCGGGGATTAAGTTTTGTACTATATTACCTATGCATTAGCATTTTTTCTTTCATAATCTGAGTATACTCTATTACTGAAGACATGAGTAAAAATAATGAAAACATTTGTAACAAAAGTGGAACTAATTTCATAAGTTATCTTAATTAAAAAATTATAAAGTATGCAATGTGCTTATACACCTTTCAACTTTGTAACCATTTATTAAAGAAATTCTTCTGATTAGAAAAAAAAAATATTCAGATAACTTTTATATATCTCAGATACACCATCTATTTTTTAATTGATGTGTGTATGCATATTATAACACTAGTGTTTTATAGCCCCCCTACCTATAACTTACACCGAAAAATTTCTACCCAGCATCTAGCGTTAAAATTGACGAATATCACTATTTCAAGCGCACATTGTTCGTGGGGAAAATCTTGATTTAGAGGACCGGCTATGAGAAACATACAGTTAGATAAAAATCTCGTTTGTTTGAGATTTAAGTTCATTTGAAACCGTAAAATAAAACAGTAAAGCAACTATTTCTCTAAACTAAGTTGCAATAAAATCACTAAGGGATGCCTCGAAATATTTCTGGGCTAACGTTATATTGAACTAATTGGTCCACTATTTCCAACTAACCAGAATTTTTAATGGTGGCACAGAAGTAATTTGAGGTCGAGATCAAGCAGGGGCTTACGCAAAATAATTAAAATAGAGATATCTTTCCTTGCAAACGAGAAAGTTGCTATTTTGGCATTTCACTGAAATCTACACCTTATTAAATCTCCGAAGACGCCTGCCACGCAAATTAAGGTGAAACTTCAGAAAGATAATCTCTTGGACCTTGGCCTAACATTCTGAAAATGCGTGAACTGTGTACTTGAAACTATGTTTACAAGTGCGAGGCAAGAGTTTCCTATCTACATCTTTGTATTAGTATGTATTTTGTGCAAATATTTTTGATTTTCGTGGTACGACTTTCATGTCGAAATCCAATATACCAATATAAAATCCAAACTATTGTATATCATTTCAAAATATTTAAGTCGTTTCGAATTTTACATAATATATCTTGCTCACCCAAAGTCCTAAGCATACTTTTGAATATTTTCATCTAAATTTCAGAATGCCCGATAGTATTAATCCATCGAATAAATCCATGTTTCCTTCATTTGCAGGAAACGTTATTTACGAGATCAGATCATCCCGAAAAACATTTAAGACCGTTCATTTATTTGAAACAATCCGAAAATGTGTATGTTCAACACACTCGATTTTTCGAGAACTTATTTGAATTGCATTCCTTCGTGCTCAGATTCGGGCGAATTATTTATGACATTGTTGACGTGAATCCGTCTTTTAAATCATCTGACGAGACTGGGTGCATTCGCAAAAAGTTGTATAACGAAATCATTTAAACGCTCGTATCTTAAGAAATATGGTTCTAATACCTTTTCTGGTCTGGGCACCAGGCTTACGGCTTGCTTTCGTAACGAAATTGTTTTACACTATATCTTGAAAAGTTTGCAACACAAATAAAAACCAATGGAGTCCATAGGCATTTTTAAGATAAGATCTCTTCTGGTCTGGACACCAGGCATATAGTCCGCTTTCGTAACGAAATCGTTTTATGCTATATCTCGAGTGGCTCACAATGCATATAGACGACATTGGAATCGTTTGTTAGCTTTTCCAAAGACAAATCTGATGTTGCCAGTTTAGATGCGTCATTACCTACCACGCGATTCAAGGCACCGAGAACGTATTCAAGTCAAAACTTGTGGCTGTGTTCATGACACACAGCCTACCCCATTTTTTATTGTAATATTTCACAAAGTATAAGTTAACGGAAACTGAAGATACATCTAAAGAAGAAAACGTGAAAGAAATATAAGTAAGAAATATAAAAGAGAAGAGATACCGGAGTCTCTTTCTTGATGGAGTATCCCGGAGTAAGGTGCATCGAGTTGAAGGATTTATTTGTACTAGTTTCTCGTTGGAGATATAGGGTTGTGACTAAGGTTGAACAAACTATAACTCAAAAGTCCTGTTAAGTGAGGTGGACCGAAAATCTTCAGATGAAAGCTGTTCGGCAGCGAGCATCCCTCTTAGGAATGAGAAATAAATCTATTTCTGTAGAGTAAAAGTTTTTCTCTTTGTTGGATACAAGAAATTGATGCCGTTAAAGCAGATAAAAGCAAAACTGAACACGAGTTCTAGTCTATACATTTTTCAGAGATATAACAAAAAAAAAACAAAAAAAACTAATATGAGATACTTTAACGACACTGCGAATATTTCTTGGTTTTTCTTTTCTTCTATCAGCAGAAAACTTTTTATATCTGTTTTCCCTTCATTCATTAGGTTTTTTTTTAGGTTTTTATTGTGACAACATTACAGATTAGTACAAAAAGACAAACAGTAACACAGAACAAAAAGACATACATACACACACAAAAATAAACATAAGCATAAAATTAGGAATTTCTGCGACACCAACGAACTAGGGATTTTTCAGCTGTTGCAAAAAACCTTTCATTTTGGTAATCTTCTCATTTTTTAACATTTTGCTCAAATTTCAGTCTAGGATCATGGATTTGATCGGTGATGTTGGTTATGTTTAGGAATGCTGATCAATGTGAAGAAATCTAACATTACAAGACTGATAATAATTTCTGCGTTATTTATCGTTATATATAACGAATAACATCCTCATCCTTTATAACCTTATAATACTCTTCTGTGATCTTATAATATTTTATAACCTTATCCCTTATATCCTTATAACCATATTCGACAT
This sequence comes from Pholcus phalangioides, assembly GCF_987345545.1. Taxonomy (NCBI): domain Eukaryota; kingdom Metazoa; phylum Arthropoda; class Arachnida; order Araneae; family Pholcidae; genus Pholcus; species Pholcus phalangioides. Next base: position 36,433,239 of record NW_028301600.1, on the reverse strand, counting down.
TCATATTTTTATGGGCATCTTTTTTCAGCTACCTCGTTGGACATTTTGTCTGTTGTGGCCTTTGTATAACACTTATTGTGTATTTCCATAACATTTATTCTAATTTAATTTAATTTTTATGGCAAAATGTGCTCAGTTCACCCATCACGTATGGAATATACTGATAAGTTGTTGAATTTAAATGTTTCACATGATTTCTTCCATATTTATCAAAATTACCAACTTCATGTGGTAATTATGCATAAAAACAGGTAAAAGTGGTAAATGTAGGAAAATTTATCAAACTTATCGTGGCGATTGATGATTATGCGTAATAACGGGTGATTATGGATATTCGCTGATTTATTGCATCTACCGTAACATAATCATGAAATCATATATAGCATGCAAATGAAATACACGTAATAAAAAGAAATAATTCTTCGGGAGAAACTTTAAGAGGGATGATATAAGATACCTAAATGATCATTTTTCATCAAGGAATGTGTGGTCGAATCGCAATCGCAAAGGCGGTAGAGGGTGTTTTTAGAGAGTGCACAACATCACTTCACCAAAAACAAATCTCACATTTTTACGACGGGTTTTCTACCCGTGCTACCAACCATCCGAGGGTACACCTTCAGATTGGAGTTTGTTTTTTTAATGGTGCAAGGACTATCCAAGTTATGCCCCCAAATAATGATCAAGCGGTGTAATGACTTGCGGTAGAATCTGCGTTACCCAGGTTGCACCATGAAAATGCCTGACATAATTACAATACCCTGTATCCTCGAATTATTGATTGCACTTATCGCAGCAAATCCGTCAGAAAAATATGGTATTTGCTTTTGGTGAAGTGATGTCTTGCACACCGTGTACCTCTAAAAATATCTTGTACCGCCATTGCTATTGCGATTCCGTCGCATGTTCTATGACCAGAAATGCTTGTTTGAAAGTTTTATATCATCTCTTCAAGTCCAATGAATTTAGGATCACTGTGTGTAATTATTCTAATAAAGGAGAGATCAACACTTAATTCTTTGATGTATGTAATTGCATATAATACTAATCAAACTGACGGAAAAGAAATTGTTTTATATTTGCGATTGGTAATTTGCTTTCAACAAGCGTCTTGTCAATCAAAATATTACTTTCAATGACGCATAAAAATGTTTTCAAGTGAAAGAAGTGTAATGTCAAACACCATTGATTACTCAGAAATAATTCGTTTACTTGTAGATCATTTCCCCCATGAGCAATATAGATATTTATCGTTTTAACATTAATGCACAATCAAACGAATACGAATTAAAATGCGTTTGGAACTTTAATCGGTCTGATGGGCTCGGATCAAATGAAGGGCCTCAGAGAAACCATTAAGAGCTTAAGAAATCACCGATGGTTGATTCATGTTTATGTTGTTAAAATGCTGGAAAAGAATTTCTTAATTGCCTTTTTTGATAGTGTTGCAATAAGGAAGTGATAAAATATGCAGAAATATTGATAAAAGATCGTTGAACATGTCTCTTGAGAAATTAATATTCGATCCTTAGGTTATGGATGAAACGGCTTAACATATCTTTTTTCTCTCTGATTTGCATAAATATTCGACAATCTTTCCATATCGTATCGGTTTCTAAAATTCGTTGAGTGAATATTTATAACTTTTTGTTGCTTATCTCTGCACGTTCAATCGGTTTCAATATTTCCATAAACTGAATTTTAAAACTTTTTAAGCTTCAAATTTGTTTTTCATTTCATACTCATCTTTTATACTTATTATATAATTTATAATCAACAAGTAGGAATAATACTATAGACGTAATAGATTTTACAAACACAAAACACGTATATGTTAGCGCAGTAACTGATCTCTGGGGGTTTTGTAACATCAATCTCCAAAAAAGCAGTAGTTTTTATTGATAACAAAGGTATCAGCACTTCAACTTGAGTGTTAAATTAGCATGTTCTTCATTTCTTGTGAATGCTTGCATAGTTTTAAATATAAAGGAAATACTAAAGGTTGATGTTACTGAAATACTCATACGGCATTGATCAATAAATAAATTACTTATAACAGAGCGTATTTTAGCTATACATAGAGCTATGCTTATTCTCTCGCAAATGAGAATAATAATTCATCGGCAACAAAATTTATATTTTCACGTAATACATAACATTTTCGTATATTCTTTTGAAGAGTGGGTATATTTTTTATTATATTTTACTTATTTGTATATCGGTGTTCCGTGTTATTTACAACATATGTAATATACATATGGATTTAGTTCCATTCTGAAGTTTAAAATAACCAATTTGAAAAATGCATGTATCTGAATGGAAATTCACGCATTCCGTGTCTGTCGCTCTAAATTAGTATCTGAAACTTTGAATATATGTATATGCATGAAGAGTGTATGCAAATATCACAACTGTGAAGATAAATAACGTACGCGAGTGTGAGTGACAGTATTCGTGTTCTTGAATAATGAAAATTTTTGTGCATGATTAGGTCTTGGTAAAGTCTTTCTTCATTATTGGATGTTTACGAAATATTTTTGGAACAGATTCTTTGTTCCATGCCTGCATACAAAATTTTAAATTCATAAAAAAGGTCTACATTTCCCATTTATACAGTTGCTCATATATGACTCTAGAGATATTTATATATTTTGATTGGAGCGCGCGTTCCTTCTGTTCAAAATTTATTTGTTTTGAATTTTTTATGCATAGTGCGAAACATTAATACATTTTTTGAGACCATTGTTTCGAGTTTAAATGCAACCTTGTTTCAATTCCTCTGTATTAGTTGCTCACATATTAAACTAACGGGTGATTTGAAAGCAGAGTGTTTACCACAGAAACTTATGGTTTCTAGTGCTAGGATTTTAGTAATAAATCGTGTTTAAAAATTTCAAAAAAAATCACTGAACTATATGAAATTGATACGATGTAGCAGAATGAATCCTTAAATGTGAGCTATGTATTTCATTGTTAGTTCAATGACGAATATAGGGATGTACAAAGTGTGCAAATCAATTTGAACTCAGATCTGTCGGTTTAGTCAATATTTGGGTGCGCATTTCCATAATTTTTGCTTTTGTGCTATAGGCATTATGAGCTATGTATTCATAGGTGTAAAACAGCATAAACACAAGACTCCAATTTAGCTTTTTTATTATATGAAATCTACCCTTAACAAACGCAGTCTAGTTAATAAACTGAGTATCACTATGTCAACATGAAATGTTTGTAGGTAGGTGATTCAAAAGAAATGACATATATTACGATTTCTTTATTCAACCAGCTTTTCACTGGCGTCGATATCTACAACTATGCTAACAAAGTAGTGTCTCATCATGGTCACGAAATAGAGAAATTTAAACACAGTGCTGTTCTGACCACGATGTATGTGTACTCTTGCATAAAATGACCAAACAGTTGTTTGGAAGGTAAAAATGGCGGAGGGGGAAAAACATTTTAATTTTGTAAATAACCGTTAAAAAAATGGGCGAAATAGTGTATAGAGGGATTTGCGTGACCACCTTAGGCAGATCAAAGACCGCACCATTGTCGTAATGGCTTTACCACACACGCAACTCGCTCTCACGTCCGCCTTTTACGTTAATAACGAAATTTATAATGTTGAGGGTGTTATTCTTTTTTTTTCCTCGTTTTTCTTACTTTCGTGGAATAAAGTGAACGTGATGGCCACAAACAACGACGAAACAAGTTGGAGTGAAGAGAAATCCTCTAGTTTCCTTAATTCTCCCAACCCCTGCATCTCAGCTGTTGTTCAACGATGATATTAGTTTTTCTCACGTAAATCATAAAAACAATGGAACGAAAATTGCGGAATAAAGTGTTCCGATAGGGATTTTCTGGGTGTTTCCAAAAAAATAAAATTCTATGGCAATCCATAATATGCACATAAAACAACTGTGTTAACGCTCTTTCTATACAGAGTGTCCAAAAAGCCAAATCTTGTTCATATCAACCATAAGTCGTAGACAAAAACTTTCAATCTCAAAAATTCTTAATTGAGGTAAATGTTAATATTACGGTCCAATTATGTAAAAAAATTATTTTTTGAAAAAATATGACAAAATGTAATTTTTTATACGTTTCCTTAGTCCCTGTAAAAATGTTCATCCTGTCAGAAATGGGTAAAACAAAACAAGTTTCACATTACCTTACGTGAAATATTCATCGAGATATTACACTTTAAAGTATCAGAGAACATTCAGGAGTCGTTCGCAAATTAAGCAGGAAGATAGTTGAACAAGTAATGAGATATCAGTTTTAAACACGTCTCTAATGTTACTATATTCAGTGATTATGATTGATATTCTACTGTTTTAAAAAATCGTTTATGAATGTATATGTGATAGTAATTAGTTAAATGACGGTAGTTCATTTCTTCAATTGTTACAGAACTTCACTTACAATAAATCCCAAAAAAGTAATGCTAAGTGGGAGAAAAAAATCAGCCTTTGGTAATTCTACTTCATATTTTTGACCCCTTATTGACAGAAAATTAAGATGGTTCCCAAAACAAGAAAATCGAAAAAATAGCAAAATTTGAAATTGATTATTTCGCCGAAGTTTTGTGCTACGGTGATAGAAAATGTTTTGTTTCTCAAATTATTGCATGGGAATTAAATTGTAAGTATATAATGGAGATACCTTTTTAGCACAATATAGAAAGATAAAGTCCACCGATGTTTGCTAAAAATACAACAACTTCAATACTAGACAGCTGTTTCGGGCTAATGTGGCCTCTTCGTCAGGGAAAAATAACCAGTTATACCGCACGTGACTCGCTGAAATAATGTAGTAATATATGTATAACTTTTGGGAGAAGGGGAACATATGAAAAAATAAATTGCGTATTTTTTCAAAAAGTTATGTATTCGTGTAGAAGTAGTATCATAGTATAGAAGGCTCAGAAGAGCCAATCAGTGTTGGCCAATTTTCTGAAAATTACTTTCGAATTGTAAGTGCCTCTTCATTGTTAAAACTTTCAGCTACCAAAACATTCAAGTTGCTGTATTGCAACATCAAACAGCACCACATTTACATAAGTGATTGTGTGTGTACTGATCATAGAATGAAAAGATATTTTTGTCTCAATTTTAATGTTTAATGACTTACATTGATGGGCTTCTTAGTCTCCATATAGTTACTTCATTTAAAACATTTTTGCAGTTGTAAGCTTCTGTTTGCGAACTACGGTAAAAAAGAAAAATGTCTGGGCATGGACATTTTTGGAAACTCTGTACAATACGTAGCATGAATATTTATTTGCTTTCTTTAAAGCAGTAACATTTTACAAAGAATAATAAAAGTATGTAATCAAAATGAGCATTGAAGTATTCGGCCAATAAATAATTTTTTCATTAATGTAATAATTGCCTATTGGTTTATTTTGGAAATAAAGGTATTAACAAGTGAAGCTAAGACCGATTTTACGATGAGAATAAGAATGACTTGAGTTTACAATTTTTTGGTTTTAAAGAAATTCTGTATCGTTCGTATCAGGTTACCCAGCACGTACTTATGCCATTGTTTGTACGAATCTACTTTTTTTGAATTCATTCAAATGAAAGTGTTCAATTTGGAAGATTATTTGAACTGCTCCCCCATTTTCTGGTAAAACATGCATCGGGAACTGATTTGAATACATCACAATCACAAGTCAAACACTGAGGAAAGATTCGAGCTTTTTCTCAAGAAAAGGAAACTGTGTCCTACAACACCTTCCTCAACCTTAAAATGACTACATGTATGCACTTTTTTTCCCCGGAAAGAATTGCTATACCCATGGGGAACAGTACGGGCTCTTATTTTTCCCTACACAAAATCGTGTTTGTTTCTACTCTTGAGCAAGAATAAAAATAGAATACCCGCGAAGTATTTTACAAAAAATACAACCTCACTAAAGAGACTTCAAAAGTATCATATCAGTCTTGTGAGATCTTGTTTCGACTGAAGAAACAAATCTCTCAACAAGAAATACAAGGCTGAGGTATTGAAATATAACAAAAAATGATTCTATTTTTAGAATTTGCAAAGTTCAACACCTTATTTATTTATTTATTTATTAAAAAAGTTCACGTCCCTTTGACATTAGAAGTCCGTCCCTTTGCTCAAAGATTATTTATTTCGGAATCAAGTCGTTGTTTCGAAGTTGTTAACATCAATATTGGCATGAGTCTCTGGTCTCAGAGTATTAAATGCGTCATTATGTGTAAATTCAAGCTTTCAACTTTACAGCATGAAATCATGAACATTCAGAATAAAAAATTCTTACAAGTATTTTTTTAAGTTCGAAATTCCTCATAATCTGCCATTCTGGGAATAAATGTTACGTTCAGAGTTTCTGAACTTTCATGTATATATATTTTTTTTATATTGTGGTTTTTTAATGAAAAATATATCCCATAATACATTATCATTGAATCATTATTAGGAGCGTAAATCACTATCCCGTAAATTACGCCTCTCTCACATTTTGAATATTTGTCGTTATTATCTTTTGAGTGGAAAAATAGAAGTTATAATTTTGTGCTAATCAAACCTATCGAATTTGTTCTCAAACACAAATACTATAAGCAGAAATCAATACAAATATTGTATTGATGTAAGATTATTTTATGATAGTATAGCCATATACATCAGCGCTCAAAAGTTTTTTGACAAATGAAATAATGTTCGTTGTGCCTACTTATTTGCATGCACTTTCCTGACCTCGACATATGTAAGCAGAAGGAAGATATTTTATATATTAAAGATGGAAGTAATTAATGCTTATTTAACATGGATTTATAGTAAGTTTATGCAGAACGCATGATGAAAATTGAAAACCATGAAAAATATTCGGTGGAATTTTTTCGGAAAAGTTTAATTAAGGCTTCAAGGAAGCGGTGAAGTTAATCTGAAGTAGAAAGTGATTTTTGGTATTTCAAGACAGTTCATAAGTTTATGAAGAAATGTTTAATAATCTCGGGAACATGCAAAAAGTAATTTCCTTTCAATACAATCAAAGAAGACAACAGATAGGATATATAAAACAATCAAAATGCAAGCAAATGATCCTCGAAATGACCACTAGGCACAAAACCTGATGAGTTTTATTCGAAACATGGACTGAATGAGAGTTTATTACTTTTAAAACATGGGCTGAACATTATGGGCTTGTTTGGTTGTATTCCGAGCGGAAAAAAAATCGCTATCACTTAATTGCAGAAGGACAAGGGAGAGGTAGAAGATTGACAAGAGAAGGAATGCAAGGTATGAATGGGTAACATATAATACACATATGAGATATTACAGGTTCTTATAGGTAGTTATAAGGTAACTGTTAAGGTAATATGGGCTCTCTCTTACTGTTAAACATGAAAGTGAAAGTAGGGATGCTTCTCTGCTAAAGGTGTCTGTCCTTCTTTACCTTCAGAAAAAAAAAACACAAGGGGCAGGTTTCGAAACAAAAATTCATTTCATAGCCACAAGCTATCCTTACGACGTTACACACGCCGCTATTACCGATATTACAGCACGACAATGGATGTAAATATAGCTCAATTGTTTCCAAGCATTACTTGAAAGACAAGAAAATGAGAGTTTTATAGTTGGCGTAGTCAGAGCGTTGATTTGAATTCCGTCAAGGATTGAGTTCGACAGACAAATCGGAGCCGGGAATTATGTAAATTTGATGCTTTTTTCAAGATGGAAAAAATAATGGACAGAAACGCCCACTGACCCGGAGACAAACACATTGAGTCCATACTACCAAACTTGTTATGGTGCTCAATATATGACTGACTTGATTATTTAGTGGTTGTTTGCTTTCTTTTTTTTTGTGTTCAAAGACTTCTGAACGAACAAAAAAGTAAATTAATTTTTTCTGAATTTTAAAAGTTTAGATATGCAGTTTTTTGTTCATAATAGTTGGTAATGAGACTGAGTGTATATGCTTCATATTATAGATTTCATTAAAAATGAAAGCACACATTTTGCAGGCAAATTTATGGTTGTGAAAAGACTTGAACGCTACTGTATAATTACTAATTCACTTATATACAGTGTATATAAATGAATTAGTAATTACTATCATCGTGAAATTTCTGTTCCAAATTTTCACTCAGTACCATCAATTTCTGATGCAATTAAATATTTTAGTTTGTACTTGTTATCTGTTCCAGAGGTTATTTTTGTTACACAACAAAAACACTCATATTGTTTTGGTCATTTCGTGTTAAAAATTCTAGGATCAATTCTGTTTACTTGGGAAAGGAAAATTAGGATTGATGATGTGATTGCTATAAGTTGTATTCACATGATCAGATCTGACAACTAATTGAAAGGTTACTCGATTGTTGTATGAGGAGGCGTGTATTCATCTGCATTAACCATTTTACAAGAATTTATATATACAATAACTATTTCGTTGCAATCCTGTATTATGCTGTTAATTCAGGGTGATACTACTGTATTTAAATATGTGTGTGAGTGATTACAAACTCAGAAATATTATCATGTTATCAAACAACAGGATATTTAGAAGAAATTTAAGTGAAAACATTTTTGTTGGCCATTACTTCACACATTCTGAACAACCAGCTATTTTTCTGTTGAAAACAATTTAAAAAACCAACTATCGAATCAAAAAATATATATAACTCACAATCATGAGTGCAGCTGGTGTACTAGAACACCCCAGCTGAGCTCAAGATTTATCTTTTTTTATACGCAGTAATTAAATTGGAAATTCTTGTTGATACTCTGACCAATTATGCATTCCGTAAAAAATTAATATTAATATGTCCATAAAAATACTTTTAACTACGCGAATGTTTTATTTCTCATATTTCATCAACCACAGCTACAACCCTTTTTGTCCCGTTATAAAAAGATATAATCTCGAGTTTCTTCATTTCTTCAGTCTATTGCATCATCATTATAAATAGTGGATAGTTTGAATTTCTTTCCTATGGGACTTATGTCGCATTTTTGTTTTTGAATGTTGAATAATGAGGAGTGAACCTAGCTGTGATTTTCCGGCTATATTACAGAGTTGTAAAATGTGCGAATCAATCAAAAATAGAAGTTTAATTCCAATAATGTAGAAGTTTGTTGAGAATATATTTTTGCAAACTATGGAAAGGTCTCTTGATTTTCATCGGTTGGCACGTATTTCCCTACCTACGGCATATGATTCTTTAAACGTCAATAGACACTTTCAAAAAAGTTTTTTTTGTCAAAAATATTTTTTTCTTTGTTCTCTGTCATTCTTATTGTCAAATAGCATTGAAACATTGAAAAATAAGTAAATAACCAACAACGCAAAATTGGTGGCTTAGTCTGCCGATATCCCGGTCAATACTACAAAAAACTAAGCTACTGATAAGAAAAGAATTTTACTGATAACAGAATTATGGGAATTGGTGCTTTTGTCATGGTTGGCAATACCTCACGTGCGTCTTCCCAGGTTAAGAGTTGCTTCATTATTAAGGTGTGTCCTAAAATGATAAAGTCATATACAATATCATATGAATAACATAATTTAATTTTTCGAAGTAGAAATGCTTTTGAAACACTGTTGTATTGCTTGCCGTGCTCATATACTTTACGAGCCACTGTAGCCCACATGGATTGTGGGCTACATTTTCCATTGGATTGAGGTCTGGAGAACATGCGGGCCAGTCCATCAATGAAATCCCATTCGCAAGGAACCATACCCAGGTCGAATATGCATTGTGAAGGGGTGTATTGTCCTGTTGAAATTGAGCTCTGGAGCCATTTTGAGATTCAAAACTAGGCAATTAGATACTGATTCAACAGTTCCTGATGTATCTAAGCATTCAGACGTTCAGATATAACAGCTAACTGCACTTTTCGAACAGCATTAAACGCAACTCAGACGGTTACACCTCTGCCTCCTTGTTGACGACTAAGACTAGTTCTTACTTTCTGATATCATGCCAATAATATTTCCAGCCATCTGGATCGTCCAAATCATTTTTTTTTCATCACTTCAAATGACATTATGCCATTTGGATGCCCATGACATGATATTTCACCCAACCCAACGAAGTCCTTCCCGTTTATGATGCTCATTAATCGTTCGATTTAATTGCATTCGATCGGGATAGATCGAGAAGCTATCCCTACTTAGATGATACAAGCATAATTTTCTATGGGCAGTATACTTATATTTTATCATAATTATTGGTTTCTATTGCTCTTATTGCTTTGCTGTATTTTTGATATAGTTTAGACATGTATTCTTGATATAATTTAGACATGTATTCTTGATATAGTTTAGACATGTATTCTTGATATAATTTACACATGTATTCTTGATATAGTTTAGACATGCATTCTTGATATAGTTTACACATGCATTCTTGGCATCCATATTTTTTATGGGCTTCTCTTTTTCCAGCATCGTCGTTGGGCATTTTTTCTGTTGTGACATTTGTATTTAAGTTTCGGATGAGTAAGCATTTTGCGATGGCACATGTATTTACAACACTGAAGAACGCGATGAACTGTAGATTTAGATACATTTATGTAATCGGCATGAACACAAAATAAAGTTTTTTCCAAAAATGTGCTTATTTTTGGCCACAATATGGCAGAAAAAAGAAACTTAAGTGGTTAAACTTGGGAAAGGAGTATGGGTGATACTATCTTACTAATGCCCTTTATCGCTGTTTTAGAAGTAGTATTCAGAAAACTGGATTGGGATGAGAAACGAATAAAAATAAATCGAGAATTTCTGAACCATTGGCGTTTTACCGATTGTTATTGTTATTATCAGCAATAATCCAATATTATAAGCATAAACGAACTAGAAGAAATGATACCAGAACTGGCGAAAGCAAGTAATCAGGTAGGTTTGAAAATGAATCTGCAAAAGCCTAAAGTTATGTTGAACTCCTTTGGTTTGAAGAAGAAGATTCTTCTCAACAACACTGAGATAGAAGTAGAAATCTATGTATACCCGAAAAAAAGAAATTACCATGGACAGCAGAATCATAATGACAATAATGAAATAAACAGAAGGAGGAGGATTGGATGGAACACATTTTGCAAAAAACTAACTCAGAAGAGCCAGATGCCATTATACGTGAAAAGAAAGTGTTTAACCAATGGAGCTGAAACATCGACAGTTACAAGCAAGACGATACAGAGGCTACAGACAACACAAAGGAGTATGGAAAGATGTACGTTAGACATCACAAGAAAAGACAGGAAACGAATCACTTGAACAAGCCGCACAAACGTATATGATATCATGGAAAGAATTAAACATTCAAAATGGAAATGGGGTGGACATATTGAAAGAAGACAGGACAACAGATGGACCAAGTATTCTGGATTGTTACCCCCGAGTTGCTAAACGTCCGAGAAGGCGTCCCCACGCAAAATGGATCGACGACATCAGAAAAGTTGCTGGATTCAACTGGATGGCCAAAGCATCAGACAGAGTAAGATGGAAAAATTCAGATACCTTCATCCAGCAGTGGAGTGAAATTCTTGATATAATTTACACATGTATTCTTGATATAGTTTAGACATGCATTCTTGATATAGTTTACACATGCATTCTTGGCATCCATATTTTTTATGGGCTTCTCTTTTTCCAGCATCGTCGTTGGGCATTTTTTCTGTTGTGACATTTGTATTTAAGTTTCGGATGAGTAAGCATTTTGCGATGGCACATGTATTTACAACACTGAAGAACGCGATGAACTGTAGATTTAGATACATTTATGTAATCGGCATGAACACAAAATAAAGTTTTTTCCAAAAATGTGCTTATTTTTGGCCACAATATGGCAGAAAAAAGAAACTTAAGTGGTTAAACTTGGGAAAGGAGTATGGGTGATACTATCTTACTAATGCCCTTTATCGCTGTTTTAGAAGTAGTATTCAGAAAACTGGATTGGGATGAGAAACGAATAAAAATAAATCGAGAATTTCTGAACCATTGGCGTTTTACCGATTGTTATTGTTATTATCAGCAATAATCCAATATTATAAGCATAAACGAACTAGAAGAAATGATACCAGAACTGGCGAAAGCAAGTAATCAGGTAGGTTTGAAAATGAATCTGCAAAAGCCTAAAGTTATGTTGAACTCCTTTGGTTTGAAGAAGAAGATTCTTCTCAACAACACTGAGATAGAAGTAGAAATCTATGTATACCCGAAAAAAAGAAATTACCATGGACAGCAGAATCATAATGACAATAATGAAATAAACAGAAGGAGGAGGATTGGATGGAACACATTTTGCAAAAAACTAACTCAGAAGAGCCAGATGCCATTATACGTGAAAAGAAAGTGTTTAACCAATGGAGCTGAAACATCGACAGTTACAAGCAAGACGATACAGAGGCTACAGACAACACAAAGGAGTATGGAAAGATGTACGTTAGACATCACAAGAAAAGACAGGAAACGAATCACTTGAACAAGCCGCACAAACGTATATGATATCATGGAAAGAATTAAACATTCAAAATGGAAATGGGGTGGACATATTGAAAGAAGACAGGACAACAGATGGACCAAGTATTCTGGATTGTTACCCCCGAGTTGCTAAACGTCCGAGAAGGCGTCCCCACGCAAAATGGATCGACGACATCAGAAAAGTTGCTGGATTCAACTGGATGGCCAAAGCATCAGACAGAGTAAGATGGAAAAATTCAGATACCTTCATCCAGCAGTGGAGTGAAAATGGCTGATGGTTTTGATGATGATGAATTAGAAACTACTGCTCGGGATCGGCAAATTGACTTTGCAATCACTCGAAACGATAGCTTATTCCAATGCAATTCATAAATTTTGTTTCGTTTTCGAGCTGTTAAATATTTTCCTCTACTTATTATGGAAAAAACTCAAAATTAAATTCGAGACAAAAACACTATGCGGTTGCCGATGCAATAAAACCGGTATTTTTCTTCCTGTTCGGTCTAAAGCCGGGTTTTCCTAGGGGCAGGTTATCTGCACCGTGTGCAGCGTGAAAACGCTGATTGGTTAAAAAACCTGAATTTCATGTTTTTAACCAATCCTCTCCTTCACGCTGCATACGGCGCAGAAATTCTTCTAGGAAAACCCGGCTTTACAGTGAAAACTCGCTGCGCAAATGCGGGGAAATTTTCATGACGGCGCGATAAACCTAGGTGGCTCTATCATTTTGGGACACCCTTTAAAAAAGAACAGTGGATACTTTTATCTTTTGAAATTTCAACAAATTTGTTTCTGAAAAATATTTAATATAAGCTATTTATGGGTGTTATATAGCAGCTCTTATCAGGATCAACTTATATTTAGGTAAAACTGAAAAATACAGGTGGTTCTATCGTTTTAGGACACGCCTAATTTTAATAATGGAATTGAATGTATTTAGAACTGTTCACTTTTCTTTGAGTAAAACTTAATAGTAAATGAAATAAAAGCTGCTTAAAAAACATTGCACCACAAAAAAAAATATTTGACTGAAAAATCTGTGATTGTATATAAAACCTATAAATCAATACTAACGCCAAGTCGAAACAGAAAATATTCGAAAAATTGATGATAACTACGAAACTAAAATGACAATTGAGGTGTCAGTGTTCTACTTTTCTGAAAAATCGATATGTCATCGGCTAATGATTTCATTTGTTTGAATCTTCCTCCCTCATTGTTTCGAAAATTTTAACGGAATCGAGAATAATGAACTTAATACGATGTCATTAAACTAAGATTGACAAACTTTAATAATCGAATTCCTATCAGCACACAGTTCAATGATTCCTCATTGCTTGATATTACAAAATTTATAAAATGAGAGAGAGAGAGAGAGAGAGAGAGCTTCATTATCAATATAAGTCATGCATTGACGTCTTCTGATATTTGAAATTACGTTTTGATTCCCTCATTTCCCCTCGCCTTAATGGCCGTCATTTCTCTATTCTATTCCAAACAAATACAAAAGATATTATAGCTTTGGGATACAAAGGGAATTGGAGATATATGACTGAAATCATTAGCCGCTGTTTGCATAATACTATGTGATACGTTGCCGTTTACTTGGAAGATGTTAGAACTTCGCAAAGTTTCTTGAGTTCGATACATTCATCACAGAAAAATCCACGCATAATTCTTAACAAAATCAAGGGCATGTCTGCAGGTAATATTAAGATAGCAATGTTTTCAAGCATGAATTAGCGAATTATTCGTCTATTTCATTATAAAGTATATATTATTTTATTTTATCATGTGTATATATTGTTTATAATTTGTGTTAATTGCATTTTTAATTGGGTTGCTGTATTTTTGAAATATATCACATCCATATTTTTATGGGCATCTTTTTATCAGCCACCTCGTTGGGCATTTTGCCTGTTGTGGCGTTGTATTTGTATTTGTATATGATCTTTCTATTAGTCCTACCTCATTTACCAGCAAACGATAATAACCTCTTTAGCAGCAAGCAAATTCACTAGCTAGGCATGTATAGTAATTCCGTATGAACGTTCAATTCGATTTTTTTTTGTAGATTTTGATTATGAACGAAAATTTTCACTAATCACTTCGCAAATTTAATATGCATGTGTAAATAGTGCGTCTTTTTTTAAATATATGTGTGTGATCAGCACGTATTCCTAAGAGATCTTTACGATCCCTCCAGGGAATTTATTAGTAGACATCTCCATGCCCGAACCCAGACCTGCAGGGTCAGAAGCTACCTCCCGGCGCGGCAGTCCAGTGGTTTTTATAACAAAGTTACCTTTTGAAAATACTGTACTTATCCTTATAATTCAAAGTACTGTGTATATTTGGTTATACAAATTTCATTATTTTCCCAGGTTTTACATATTTTAGGTTATTTATATTGTTATCAAATTTTTATAGAATATTCTTCCAGTCATTTATCTTGATAGTGATTCCATTATACTGTATATATATATGAGAGAGAGTCCACACAAAACTAATAAACATTTCGAAGTGATGTAACAAATATCCAATATTCTGTTCTTCACATTCCGATACAAATTAAATAACGCAAAACAGTCTGTCCAGCAACAATTGTGAGGGTTTCTGCACTGTTAAGAGACAAAAATGTAGAGTCAGGTCAACCGAAAATCTACGCACACTACTTAAGAGATGCATGCGTCTTCATTTTTCTAATATATGGGGAAATAAAAATAACTATCCATCATTGTAACATCCAGCCTTGTATCAATGACTAGCACGTTCACACCAGACGTTAATCCATGTGATTTTCGGCTTTGGGGGCTAAATGTGCAGCCAGCCACTCAAGTGATCTGAGAATGCACATTGGGGTCACTTAAGTGATCTGGAACTGCAATTGCACTTGTGGGCCACCTAAGTGATCTAAAATGTGCAGTGGGGTTCTTGTGTGATCTGGAGTCGGGCTGCAATTCACTTAAATGGTCTGTAAATGTTCCACGAGTTGCTTAAGTGCTCTGCACCTTTACCGCGGTGATCTGTAAATATGCTTTGGGTCACTAAAGTGATCTTGAACTGTGCCATAAGCCACTCAAGTGATGTGGAAAGTGCCGCTATTTCATCTCTACAGAATCAGGATTGAGGTCAAAAGCCACATCAGATGACTCCATAGGCCCTGGGTTGGTCATGTATTTGCATATTATCATTTAGCGAGAATGAAAGTTGTTTTTAAACACGCTCACCATCAGTACTCTGCTAAGCTATCTGTCCCTCTCAGCCATTTTACAATTTTCAAACCAATCTCTGATCCATTCTGACAAAAATAATTATTGTCAAAAACAAGAAAAATTTCCATGACACCGGAAAATGTTAAAAATTTTCTACACTATGTTCTTGAACCTATTACTAATTGCCAAAACAAATATGTTTTGACACACACTAGTTCGTCTTAATGAGCTCTGCTTCGAGTGAAAAAAAAAGTATATTATTTTGGCTTCATAAAAAACATTATTTCACCCACAAATGCAATCCAACATAAATTAAGCACGATACATTCACGTGTATGTAATAGATGACTCCGGATTCACATACAATATTTTTTCATGAACTTTCACGTTCAAGCTATTTTTTTCCCAGCATTCACAAAAAAAAAATTAAACTAGAAGTTCACGTACATATTTTTACTTTAGTTTTCATTTTTCTCGGTTATATTGAAGCTGTTGCACGTCTGAAGTTGGTACTCGAGAATTTCGGGAAAACTTCCATTTCTGTTCACATACAAACATCATTTTACACCATTGTTATTTCTAAAGACTAGTGTTCATTTCGTTTTGTGTTTCCTAGAAGGAAATAATGGAATCTGTAAAATAAAAGAACTGGAGTAATTGAGTAAACACATAAATCATTTGAAATTCAGATGTGTGTGTGTGGAAGAGGGTAAAAAAAAAAACAATAACGAGGCACGCCACTGGGAAGAGAAAGTTAAAGCTCGAGTCACGCGAAGTCTCAATGGATAACTTCTAATGGAAGTAACTACAAACGGAGCTTGCGGGGAAAACCCTTAATAGTCTACAAGGGTGCATGCTCAATTTTTACATTTTTGCTTCTGCACAACATCATGGAAAATGTAATAAAATCTTTGTTGTTTAAAAGTAGAATTTTTTCGTATATAAAGTCAAAAATTCAATATCTTATTGTTTAAAATTATAGAGTCAAACTCGGTTATACCGTCAATAAGTAGTGGTCTGAGCTGATCCCCATAGAGAATAATGTTAATTTAATAAACCTTGCTCAAAACGATCAAAATGCTGCGAACTTGGATTTTTTTCGTCGGTTTATGGTGTTTTTGACACTTAATGATTGGAAAAAGGATATTCAAGAAGTTTACCGCTCCGACGTGCTCCTAATTAACAGGATCCGTTGTATGGGACACTATTGTATTCTCCCGTAATTTCGCCCTGAATTTTCCCATTACTAAAATGTCCCATTTTGTCACTTTTTTTTTGGATGAAATTTTTCATAATTATTAATCTTTTCTAGTATCAGAGATGGATGCATTTTTTATTGTTCATAAACTGTGTAAAAAAAAAATATGACTAAAAATTCACTGGATTGTCATGTTCATTTTTACCCCTGATATACGTTTTAAATCACTGCATATTTTCTGGTACAGTATTTCTCGCCTCGGGTTATACGTTAATCATATTCGGCGATTTCTCTAACAGTTGATAATTTTTTTGGTGATAATTGGTGATAATTCGTATTTATGACTTCAATTTTCGTTTTCTCTCGATCAAATATGGTCGCCCTAATCACAACAAAATAACAGCTTCTCTTGCGCAGCATTTGATTGCATAATATTTCAATTTCCGTGAAAAAAAGTCACGAAAACGGCAACCTCGGTTATAACGACCCCTCGGTTATGACGAAAATATTCACAGAATCTTCAATGTCGTTATAATGGAGTTTGACTGTAGGCATTAAATGTAACTGCCAGTGAACAAGATGAGGTTTACAGAAAATGCATGGAATCAAAGTGGTTTAAGAAATCGTTAACTCAGCTCTGCATGAAATGAAATACTGTCTTGCACAGTAATTTAAATGTCTTATGAATTTTCAAAATTGCGCGACCGAAAAATTAAATGCTTAAAAATTCATGCTCGTGAAATCTATTAATCTCTACATTTCAATTCCTGAAAAGCGTGGATTCTGTTCAATTATTTCACTGAATATTTTATTTACCACACATACATTATATATATCGAGGTCATGATTCAACGTTAGTGGTTGCCTAATTTCAAATTTCAAAATCATGGAATCATCGGAATTTTTCTGAACGCTTTTACGCAATGTATGTGTGTGGGTGTGTTCTAGTGAATATAACTTCATTATATATGATTTTTAAATATTTTTGATCTCGTATTTGCAAATACGTACAATTTCTCATCGAATTCTCTTTACATGTTGATTATCTAAAGGGATCTACGCTCTCTCATCAGAACATGAAAGAGGTGTTTCTTTATGCAGTTGCTGAATAAAACATAAGCAACCTCCCATACCCACCACTTTTCTGTTGATTTACGAAGGCTCTACTGTGAATTTCCCTTCATGCATAAACATTTCATCCTTTTAAGGCTTTGAAGACGAATGCGTTGATTGAGGACATTCGAGAGTGTATTCTACAAACACTTCATAAATGCCAGGAACTCGTTTCACACTCAGAAATTCGTCACACCACGCACCCAAGTTTGCTGCTCGAAGTTTTCCACTCAAAGTACGACATTAACTGTATGAGGCATCCTCAGCGAGTGGACACAGTAGATAGGTGGTTCACCTGTAATCCTTTCAGGGAGAATTTCACTAGCAGCCTATCAAATGGGTTCATTAAAATTTTAATGATGCTCAGAAGATAATTCCAAAATCCTGAAAGAGTCACGTGTAGAATTAGAATAATAGTAATAATTTCACATTAACAAGAATGAATTCTCAGAAAATTTCCTCTTCCCATGTCATTCTCTAAATGCATTGAGCTGTAAACTGTTTATGACTCATGTGTTAATATTTCCCAAGCAGCTCCAGGGGTTTCAGTTGTGTCCGTTGTTATCATTATTGTGTTATGAATTTTAAAATAATTAATGGTGTCTGATATTATGGGGATTTAGGAGGATTGTCTCTTCAGGATTTACAATCTTCTCTCGAATCATTAATATTCATGGTGCACTAAGGGAAACATATAAAAACAGGGTGCCTCAAAAATATTTGGATAAATGTTTAGGGGAGATAAAATATATATATCATCTAAAACCGGGATGCACGTCCTCCAGCCAGCGGGAAAAATACGGGCCGCAAAAGATATTCTGGAAGAAAAGTATCAATACACACACACGTTACAATAAATGCTTAGACGGACCATATTTTTTCCATAAAAATATGGGAAATCTATATCCATACGAGATATCCCCCAATTATCGCAGAAAATTAATAAAATTCAAGTAAAGTTGCCAATTGCAGCCAAAATATTGTAAAAGGTAATCAAAGCTGTCATCTGCTGCTAAAATTACTAGAAAAACGCCAATGCGAGAAATAGAAGGCTAATGTATAAAATAATTCACCAAAAAAACATATATTACTCCAATTTGTGAGATGAATATATATTTATATGAATATAATTAAATTATGATTATCATAATAATTATCATAAAGCTCATTTATAAGCTACACAAATAAGCACAAGCCTTGACTTCAAGAGTTCAAGCAAGCCTTGTTAAAAGGACGGTAAGTAAATGGGACACAAATTTCATGAAATTGTTGGGATGGCCAAACTTACAGGAATGCCCCGTAAAATACGATATGGATGTCATATAAAAATGGTCATCCAACATGTACAGTAAGAGTTTCTGGCCCACGAGCGGCAGAAATACAGCATATCTGGCCCGCGGACTGAAAAGGTTGTGCACCCGTGATCAAAAGCAATGATATGTGCAAGGAATACATAACCTGTAAATATAACAACTGTAATACCAAAGCAGAGGTACAAGAAGCTGATATGAAAATACTGTGATTAGTGGGTCAACATTATTTGGGCATACGGTGAAACCTCGTTACAACGATACTTGGCATGACGATAAATTCCTCTACAACGATATTTTTTCAAATCTAGTTTAAAATTGCCTTTTAACCTTTTACCTTCCCAAAGTTGTAATTTTGTTGTATGAAGCTCCTTCCTATGTAGTACACATAATTATAATCTAGTAAACTACTTTACAGGATGGAACAACTAATAAATTAGAATTTTTTTGTTGCGAATAAAATTGCCTATTGCAGAGATAATAAACAACGTTAATTTAGGAAAGGTGCCAACCACAGCATGGATTTGACGGTGCCTAGTGATAATGCCACTTCTCGATATAACGATAACTCCTCTACAATGGGTGGAGGGATTTTTCCAAAGACAGGGGTTTTATTTGGTCCGCAGAGTATCGTTATATCGAGGTTTCAGTGTATTTATTACAACTAGAGTATCTATAGTACTCCATTTATAACTCTTAACATCTAAATGCTCCATAATCGCACAAATGTTGATGCACAGACTCAAACAAACGTGTCCCGCTACATGTCTGTATGGGAAGTGTTCTCGATGAATAGCTCGTCTATTCTGTATAGCCATTCATACACACTGGGTGTGTGTCTGCAAGCATCTTGTTCGCATACCGATGCATGCTCTTTATACGGTGACTACTGTTCGAATGAGTAAACCACAAGTCAATGTTCTGATGAACAGCGCAGCTTATAGAATTACGATGATGCTTCCAGAAATCTTATTGCTTTAGATGGTTCTCCACAACCTATGGTTCGTGCACCAGAGGTGGTCCGGAAGCAGACTTGATAAAATTAATTCTAATAAAACTTAATTCTAACTGAATGAACATTTATTCAACCTTTGTAATTGATGTTTTTTTCCATATGGGTTCAAATAAAAATTGTACCTTCATACTTTAGATCAACATACATGATCTTGGAAAATGTCGGGAATTGTGATCCTATGGGATTCAATAAATACGGGTTATCACTAGATTTAATCGAAAAATGCAATTTGCTGCTGAAATTGCTGAGGGGGGGGGGGTGAAGGACTGCTACTACTGTAGTTTAGAAATATATGACATCCACATTTGTTATGGGCATCTTTTTCTCAGCCACCTCGTTGGGCATTTTACCTGTTGTAGCCTTGTGTTTGTACTAATCATAGTGAATAAAAATGTATTTCACAAGAAAACTTTCACGTGATCAGATGACCAAATTTCCTACTGAGATCTTAAATAGAGTAAAATACGGAACATCACACATTGCCATCTAAAATGTTGCCAGAAGTAGGCACAATCACCAATTGTTATAAAAATTGCAACAAAAAAGTTGAACCTGAAAAATATATGAATTGAATATTTTTTTTGTCATAATTATCATAATATAATTTATATATTATGGAAACGCCGTGTATTCATAACCTTAGTAAATATTACATTTTATTTATTGTATTTAATATTTATTGTATAAAAAATCGGAACAACCAAAATTAAATGAATGCCCCGTATACAAGTGGTCTGTGAAATTGTTTCAGACATTCTATTGGTCCTTTGGTTCAGAGAGGTTGAGAAACACTGCTTTAGAGATGGTTTCTACCTTTTCCAGACGTTTGTTCGAATGCTTGAGATACCTTTATATGAAATATACCTACAGTACATATTTCCGATTATTATTTAGAGGTTACTGTGTGTAGATAATAGTTTTAAATACGAAGTATCTCTCTCTCTCTCTCATAATTTTAGTTACACGGTTGAAAGCTGAATTACTTGGAAAAGAAAGCGTTAGAATCTAATCGTTGTTTAGTCTCTTGCGTTTCAAATTCTGTAATTAGGTGGTATATCATTTATTTCTACTCTGTATTACGGCATTATACTCCGGAATCATAAGTATATTAGACAGTGGGCAATTGTTTTGTAATTTCTCATTTTGATATAAGTTGAATTTATTCGTTATTTGGGTAGTACGATAGCAATTTTACGATTAATATTTTGTAGAAAATAATGCAAATAAAACTCATATAAGTGTTATTAATTTTCTCAATTGTGAAGTGTATTCGTGTATTAATCTTATATCATTATACAGATGATCTTTTGTAACTAAAATTGTAGCCATTCAGTCAACTTTTCAAGCAATAACAAATAATTACTCCAGGATAAAAAACATCAGCAATGACATCATATCTTTCCTGATTAAGTATGTTTCTTTCTCTTGAATATATTTTAGCTAATAGAATAATGTTATAATGTTATTTTATGTGAAATGAATATTTATTCAAAATTTAAAATTTACAATTTGAAATTTGCACGTTATTTTGTTAACTTTTTTCTATTCATATTTCGAATATATTTATTTAGGGAAAAAACCAAATAAAAATATACAATTGCTAAACATATACAGATTTTTTGCATTAGGAGTTAATAATAGATAACTTTTATAATTGCAAATCATAATTTGAAAAAGATTCGAAAAAACCATTAATTTTCTTTCACACGTCACGTGATGATCAATAATTAGTTTTGAATATAAAATTACATAAAAATATTAAAACCGAAACCTGCGCCTTTGAGCACAAATATATCAATAAATTGGCTGAATTCGGCTGAGAAAAAAATTATGCACACACACATGGGGATAATTTTTTTTTTTCATCTCAAGATTAATGTTTCTTCAAGATCAGAGAGACTGAGATATAATAAGGTGATGTATAATCTTAGCTGTAAGTTTATTTTATATGGTAATAAAGATGAATTAACGCTCTTTTAGGAATGATGATTGGAACGCCCTTTCCTCTGATGGCCTGCTAAGACCTTAGATGATTACCTTCATGATAATCTTGAATTTCATCTACATTAAAATTAGCTTTTTTTCAGTGAAGTTTGAAACGACAATTTTATTCTCTAGTAATCGACTAGTAATACGCATTTATGTATATTACTTTCAAAAAAAAACTGTGTGCACAGGAAAAGTATTACTTTTTCTTCAGAGATTCAGATGTTGAATCGATTTTACTGAGCTTAACGCCATCTGGATGAAGACGATCGCATTCTCGAGCCAAGAGTCTATAAATCCTGCTGTTTTCCGCTCAACGAGATCTCGTTTTCTTCAAGTTCCATTTTTCATTTTTCCCCTATTCATTTATGCGAAATTTAACGCGATCATCGTCATATATATGCAAACTGCTCTCTGACTACTGAAATATTAAAATGAGGGAATATGCTCGGCGTTGAGAAAGTTATCTGAATCTTAAAAGTTTGATGGCAAAGAAAATTTACATTTTATTCTGATCCTAATATTTTCCCTCCTAAATTTTAACCCATTTTCTTTACATAGCTTTAGATTGCCCAGTAGTTGGTTAAACGATTGGCAGGTTCTGCTTATACGCTAGAGGATTTAATTAAAACTTAGTGCAGGCAGGAAAGCACTTGGAAACTGAGAAAGATCTGGATGATTTCCTTTTAATCAGATTTTCTATTAGGGAGTGCTGGAAATATATTCTCGGTAGAAGTATACATTAATCACAGGAAAATCCTCTGAGATTTAGCATTAGTAAAATATGTTGTGCTAATGAATACGTTAAAGTTTTTCGCACGAAAGTCCGAAACGAACAAAACTAATTTAGATTTGAAAAGAAAAATTATTTTCAACTGAAAAATTTAAATTCTCTAACGAATGATTATTGTAAATTATTGGCTTCGGATTTATTTTATTTTTTCTCATGATTGATACACTATACATTTTATGGAAATATTTTCATTTGGTATTTAGAATATCGAGGGCCAAATTTGAGAAATGCATTCACAATACAGTGAAACCTCGATGTAACAATATTCTGCTAACCAAGAAAAAAATCGTTGTACAGGGATTATCGTTATCGAGAGGCAACGTTATAATCACGTGTCATCAAATTTATACTGCTGTTAGTATCTTTTCTAAATCGGCATTTTTAGTCCGCCAAAAAATGCACTTTCGAATATTTATTCGCCACAAAAAGTTTTTTGATTAGTTTAAGAAACAACATTGAGTTAGATTTATATATTGCCCTCTGTCAAGAGGTTTATTGTGATACACTTTGGTGTATCACACAAAAATGTAGCGCTACCTAAAACTTCAACATATTCGGTGACCAGGTGGTACCAAATACAGATAATCATTAGACATCCTCGGAAAAACTAAAATCTGTGAGGAGTTCAAAAATACATTACAAATACAACGCCACAACAGGCAAATTGCCCAACGAGGTGGCTGACTTAAGAACATCATGGATCCCCGAGCCCCTACCTACTACTGCTACACCACACATGCACCCCCCCCCCCCCCCGCGGAACCCCCCAACGAATCGGTACATGCGGGAATGTGCGTGTACGTATAGTGCAACCTGACGTAAAGTTTGTTTCTGTGTAATGCTTGTTATGTGTAGTGCTGTCATCTGCCCCCAGTTTTACAAACTATGAGTGAAGTGTTATGGTTGAATGATTTACCGTTGTAGGACTGTTGCTCTCTGTGGCGAGACTTTTTAACGGGGAGATCGGCTCGCATTTGCGCCTTGAAGTTGGGAACCACAGAAAACCAACTTCAGCCGACCACCACTGTGGGGTTCGAACCCGGATCCTCGCATCACGAGTCCGGCACTATAACCACTCGACCACCACAGCGGCAATTGAAAGATATTATTTTGTGAGCGAAATGTAAAAAAAAGTATCGCGTTGTAGCCTTTTCAAAATCTCCGCAAAAATATCGTTACAGAGGGGTTATCGCAGTAAAAGATATCGTTGTATTGAGAGGAGTTTAACATCAGACTATAGGCGATTCCAAACAAGATTTGCGAAAGTATCGTTGTAGATATACCTGAAGTTGCAGATTCATCGTTATATAGTGTATCGTTGTTGTGGGTTTCACTGCATTTGTATTTGGAAAATAAGTCACGATTGCAGTGTAGCACAGTTCTCTTTTGAGCAGAGAGGATATTCAGCACATTTCTTTGCTCACTTATTCATCCAAAGCATATACTAAGTAAATAATGAAGCTATTGTGCTATTAATTTATGTTTAATGAGTTTTTCTGTCTATCGGACAAGTATTTTTTTCTTCAAAACAAACAAAAATTTCAAATGTAAGTACACCAGTTCCTTGGTGTACATGTCACGTTTCAAATGAATAAGGTAGTTACTTGTTTATAAACTATACAATATTGCCTAATTGTCGGAACTAATAACACAGGTCTGCGATGAAAAATCTTTCTGAAAATAATTATTATTTATTCTAGTCTTTGGGAATTCTCATTGACGAGCGGCTTAGGTTTCCTGAACATTGTTCAGTCGTTTTAAAAAAAAAGAATAAAATGTTTGGTTTTATTTTCAAAAAGGTGTCTTCGATCTTGAACACGAACTTGTCTTCGATACACCAAAAGGTGTATTTTTTCATATTTGTTTATATTGGATGAACGAAAGTGTCGGGGAGATATGATCGAAGTGTTCAAAATTTTCAACGGTATGCATAGGATAGACCATGAATTATTAATTCCTCAGTCAATCAACTTTTTTTACAAGGGGACGAAGTATCGTTCGGTAAGGGACAATTCTAGGTCTTTCCTTGCGTCGCACGAAATTTTTCTCCAGTAGGGTTGTTAATAAATGGAATAGCTACCGCTCTCTCCGGGGTAATAAACTGTAACACATTTAAAAAGAAATACGATAAACAGGTTGGGGTAAATCGAGAAGCTATACATACTTGGAATAAGACACAATATAAATATATTTTATGGGCATTGTATAATATTTTATCATGCATATATGTTGTTTATGGCTTTTGCAATTGCATTTTTAATTGGGTTGCTGTATTTTAGAAATATATGACATCCATATTTGTTATGAGCATCTTTTCTCAGCCACCTCGTTAGGCATTTTGCCTGTTGTGACTTTGTATTTGTATTTGGATGCTGATTACTGGAAAAATAATTAAAATATTCTATCACGTTTAGTTTTAGATAAAGTGAAAATTAAATTCCAATAGTAATGCATAGGCAGCACACAAACCGCATTGAAACTATGCGTTATAAAAAATATAGTAAATAATTTTCAAAAATGTGCCAGTGAATTTTATGGTGATTTTCGGACGCTGAATCTGGCATGGGTTTTGTTAGATGGGCTGTACCTTTTGAGATAAAAGTGAAAATCAAACTTCAATGGTGATACATAAGCAGCATACAAATCACATTGAAACTGCGCATTATGAAAAAATATAGTATATGATTGCCAAATATATTTAATTGATTTGAGGGTGATTTTAGGGCCTATCATTATAATTACAGCCCTGGGGTATAAATTTCAAGTATGTCTTTATAAAGGTGATAAAGTATAAACGAAAATTGCAAAATATTTGGATTTAGGCTATTGCCCCCAAAATATCAAATCGTTTTGTGAAAAAACTTACGTGATAGAAAAAAATAGATTGTGTGCATTTTTGGGAATCAACACTGAAAATAATATGAAAAGCAGTTATCAAAACTAAGAAAGCTTTCAAAAAATATCTTTTGTAGATCCATGTAACCAATCTTCACCCAATTGTATAATTAAGGAAAAATGATTATGTTCATAATTTTATTCTCTCACAATGCTATGAATGTTGTATGAATTAATTACTCAGTCCTTGGTGGCTAATCTCTTAATTGGCATGCATTTTTCTTGTCGAAGAATAACAGAAATTCACTTTCGCGTTACGAATACAACCATATCAGCGGATCTTTGTTTTCTCTAAAACCGTGTCTTTTCAATTTTCATGATGACGCTATCAAGGCACTCGTGCAGCAAAAATATCCTGTCATAGCATTTTCGGAATCACAACACCGCATGACTGCTCTTCCGCGGTATAGTACTTTTACGAGTTGACAGGTGTAATGATGAACTGAAAAATTCATGAAATACATTCACACACGCATATCCATACAAAAGACACTAATTTTTTCTTATATATATATTAATCATATTTTATAGAACATTCATGGACTCCCGACTCCTTTAATATCGTTCTATATTGTGGTATTAGTTTATTGTTTGATAGATCTCACCCGTGATTTATTTTCGATATATTAATTCTTTCGTATAATAATTATATAGTAATTATTACTAAAAACGTTCATATGAATCTGAAAAGACTGAAGTCATTTTTATTTAAAATATAAAGTTATGGCATTATATAAATAAAATACTTAATACTTTACATGCATAGATTACAGCAGTTATGAGCTTTCTTTATAAGTCAATTCTTCGTTTTAAATCTTCTTTTACTTTATACTGAGCAATATACCGTTCGTGAACGTTCCTCACACCAAATGTTGTTATCCGTTTTACAATCCCCATATGTCACATCCAGCATATATCGTTTAGTAGAATAACTTTTGAATTTCGAGGCCATTGGTACTGAACGTTTAGAACAAATATATCTAATGTGTACTACACCTGACATGTATGCGTATTTTATGTAAATGTTATCTGTGTCTTTCTCGTTTATATTATCTCGAAGCAAATAGTGATTTCGTTCTTGGCATGAAGTCAAAAAAGAATTTAAAAAACATGAACATCGAAAAAGAATTCTTTTGGTATTCAATGAAGCACTACAGATAGAAATTTATTATTAAGATCCATCATATGTAAGATCCATTAGGGTTAATTAATGTAATAAAACAGACAAAAATAAAACGTAATTATTTTAGCTTATTTCACATTTTAAAAACGTTTTTTCCATGGCATTCGTTTGATTTTGTATTTTATTCTCTTATTATAGTATATTATCTTATTGTATATCGTTCCACTTATGCTAGAAACATGAATGTGCAAATTTGAGAAAATTGGAAAATGACGTTTGAATGTTTACTCTACCAATGTTACTCTATGGATGTCATTTCCCTAAAATATTTTGTCAGGTTTTTCTCGGCAGGGAATACATATTCGCGTTTTTGGCAAAATTTAGATAATAAAATAAGTCATTCAACTAGCTGATCAAACCAGAATGTGAAAATTTTCCCATATGAGAGTGGACGATATGCTATTGTTAGGACATTGCCAATTATAAATAGAAGATAAAGAAAGACAAGCACCAATAAAACTAAATGCGATAATTGCGACAGCAAGAAAACGGTAACATATTAATGTCATTATTGCGAATGTGTGACGTCAACAATTTCAGATATGTCATTCATGTTGCAAGTGGTTGCATAGTTATTCAAATAAACATGTTAACTTTTTATACGGATACCATGTGCCCAAAAACCCAATTAGAAAATTGTTGCCCCGTCTCTCCTGATGAAGACGATTCGTTCTCAATTTTTTTCTGACTTTTTTTGAATTCAAATATCTCTGCGAATATTGCACTTAGAAACGTGAACATTTTTTGTTGACCTCAAGAGAGACGGGAGTAAAACTTTCTAATTGAATTTTTGGGAGCTGGGTGTCCTTATAAAAAGTTAATTTTTCTATTGTAATAACTATACATCCCCTTGCAACATTAATCACGTATCTGAACGTCTTGATTTTGCACACTTTATATTCTGCAACAATGACTTTAATATGTGTCACCGTTTTCTTGCTAACTGATTTTGGAAACCGTCTGCCGATTGTGAAACACTGTAGATACACATCATATTTGCGAAAAGCCACAAGAGACTTAACACAAGAGTTTGCTATCTCACTATCCATTGCCTCGGTATTTTGTTCTGATCGGTTTGCTGGCACGAACTTCGACAAAATTCTCTATAAATATTACTTTTAATAATTATTTTTTAAAGTAATATTGTATTTCTTTTATTTTCCTTATATAGTTTTTCCACCAAAAGTGGAATAGCTGAAGAAAGTGGCATTTTTTATTTAAAATACTGGATTTTAATTGTAAGTTGAGGGGATTTTACAGACGATATATTGACAGCGAAAACGAACTAGGATATTGGATGTTTGTGAGAGCGAAAGTCATTTTCCAAGAACTTTTCTCACGCCTCCGGCAATGACGTCGAAAAGCTTTGACAGATAAAGCGATCTAAGGAAAATTTGATCCTACTGCATATCATCCGATGACAGAAGTTGCTTGCGGTCATATAAGGTCTTATCATACATTTTCCTCCCTGGCTCCTAGCGACATTGCATAGTGTCAATCCTGACGTGCTAAGACGGAAGAAAAAGTGTCATTTGGCCAGTGCTTTTTTTTATAGAGGGACCTCTTTGATTTGCTTAGAAGAAAAAATAAATGTATAAAAGAAGATTAGAGAAGGCTCTTGTGTTTGTGTTTTGCTTCTACCCTAGGATATTTTTCTTAGACGTCCAAGAAGTCATTCAATCTAACGAAACCCAGAAAGAAAAATCAAACCTAGTTAACTTGAGCTTTTTCCCTTGTATCGCTTTCAAAAAAAGGAACATTTCGCAATGAATTACTAATCCTGCTTTTATATTAATAAAAATGTAATATAGGTAGATCAATAAGATGATTGGCGAGTGAAACACTAACGATGAATACTACTATTTTAATTCAAATGAAAATTTCAATTAAGTTATCAAAATAATCCCGTATTCACGAGTTTATTATCAAGCTTAAATGACTCGTATCGGATTGAAAGTTTGTATTTAACTATTCAAAATAAACGAATATCCCTCTAAGATTGGTCATCATAAGTTAAAATTTTGTATCATTTGAATTTGAAATTTAATCGAATCCAATGAGTGACATTTAAACTGAATTTGTAAATGGTTATTTTAATATATAGTCTGTAAAACTATATATAAAACTTCCACTAAACGCGTCCAAATATTCTCAAACAGATAGATCTTCAAGAAATAATTGCATTATTGTGAACTATTTTTCTGTCAAAAAACCGTATCAATATCATTTTTTAGCATTTCAAAATATTTAATAACAATAGAAATAAAGCAATAGGAATTATATTGAAGAAGAACACTTGTATATATATAATATACTTGGATTGAACGATGCGTGATGATAAGAATAGTAAGTTACAACATAGGAAAATACTTCAGACAGACTCCTTGTTAATGTGGAAACGCCTCCCTTGATATTTTTCGAGGGTCATTTTCTTTCTGTTTTACTACTGAATGTTGTTATTAAACGTCCCTAGGAACGACCCTATATGTTTTGGAGTGAGGGCAAGTTTATTAATACCGCATTCCGAAATTCTGAAGCTCACGAATGGCATAGTATTCTAGATTGTGTTGTCTTCTTGCATCATATGCCCCGCGAAATGTGGGAGCTCTTCTCTCTTTTTCCTCTAGAACTACATAGTGGATATCTGTTGGAACAGCAAATATATCTGACATAGAACGTTTTCAAGAGATATAAAGTATCTGTGGTATGATATTTGAAAGAATGTTGAGATGTATTTCGATGTATGGATATCCTACCCTATTTAATATGAGAAATCAAAATCTTTTGAAAAACACCCACAAATCATTTCATTCGGTTCATTAAACTCATATCATAATTTTAACATCAAGCTAAGTAATATTTAATGCAACAATCATCTCTGAATAATAATTTATGCTTTCCAACGGTAAACATACCCAGACAAGGGTTCCTGCAAAGCAAATTCAATGTATGTATGACTTTATGGTGGCCCATTTCTTACTTGTTGTTCTCTTCTCTACGGAAGCTATTATCTAAACACATTTTAGTAAACTAAGTATTCACATTATTTGGTATTTATTTCTGTGGAATGTATTTTTGGGGACATTTACTTCAACCACTTATATAATACAGGGTGGGCAAAAAGTCCGTGAAACTAAAAATTCACAAAAACCGGAAAAATAACCGAAATAAAAAACGGTTTGCAAGGGTTAGCATCGCTAGGTCACGAGAATGTTTTTAAGACAGGGGAAAATAACTCAAAAACAGCCGATAGATGACACTGGTACGAGCGACTTCGGTGGAAATATGCAAATGAGACGATTATAAGAACTTGCGTTCTTAATACACAACCAGTACACCGTTGTAGACCGTGTATGTGGACCTGCTGTACTCTGCCATTGCTGGATTTGTGACTCGCCTGCAATGCGTTATCCTCTGTGGTGGTGGTGGTCATGTGGAATACATACTGCTGTAATAAACGATTAGGAGGCATTCTGTTCGTTATTTGCGTATCTTTTCTTTGTGTACGTCAGCGTCACCTATCCGCTGTTTTTTGAGTTTCTTCTTTTCCTGTCTTAAAAAATTCCCGTGACCTAGTGATGCTCACCCTGCAAACCATTTTTTATTTCGGTGTTTTTCCGGTTTTCATGCATTTTTAAAGTTTCTACGGACTATTGCCCACCCTGTACATCGCAATTTCTATGTTAAAGCAATTTCTAATTTTCTTATCTTGAAGTCAATTTTGGAATGGTAGTGGCTCTACTTAGATGGCAACCGTTACACAGATACAATAGAAATATAGAATTTTATCCGATTTAAAACATTTTTAATTCTTATTACGACCTCTTTTGATTTGAAATGAAACGCTTATTCGAATAGACTCAGCTGGAAGATTGCAACGGCATACATCCATCACTCTGACACTTTGACGTGAATACATCTTTTAAATCATCTGACGATACTGGTGCATTTGTAGAAACTTGCGTAACGAAACACTTCAAACGCTTGTATCTCAGGAAGTATTCGAATATATCAGTATTTTGTATTTCCGAGAGGGGAAGACAAATGCAATGATACCTTATTTATATTGATATGTAATCCGGTCTAAGCACTAGACTCGCGGCCCACTTCTGTTTCGTCAAATTCGCCACGAAATTTTTTCACGCTATATCTCGAAAATAGACGACATTGGTATCGTTTGTTAGCTATTCAAAACACAAATCCTATGGTATCAATTCTATTATGTCAGTACCTACCGCGCAAAGATAGACTAAAAGAACGTATTCATGTCAAAACTTGCGGCCGTGTCTATATGGCACAGCCTACCCCAATTTTTTTTGTAATCCATACAAAAACCAGCCCAATAACTTTTGATTCCTACATGAAGTACCTGACGAATTGTGGAGAATTCATCGACAAAATTTGCAGGAGATCAAGAATTTGTTTCATCCCTATCCAAATTTTTGAAAAGAAAATCTATAAAGTAATTTTTCAGTAAAAAAAGTGAGTTTAAAATACAAATTTACATTTTGTGCTTTCAGATAGAACAACAAAATCAAATCAAGACTTAGATTGTCTATGTATAATTTTGCAACCATCATTCATAGATGTTTTGCATTTTCATTGTATGTTCTCAAATTGTCGTGCTTGCATTCATAATCTCCCCTTTTTTTTACTCAAAATAACTGAAATATATAAAAATTTAGTCCGTTAGCAATAAAACAAAATGGTAAATATAACGTTAGATTCATAAAATATAAAAATTGATAGGATATAGAAAGTCATATGAATATAGTATTATCTTGAGCTTTGTAGCGGCGAATTAATAAAAATTTGTCTGCTTATGAATTATCCTTCCTTTAAAATTCTTACAATATTTACATCGTTCGTAAAGTTCACGCTCGTTGATGAAAAATTTTCTTCACGATATTTTGAACATTAAAGTTTTGTTTAGAGAAAATTTCGATAAAAGTCGTTTTAAAATTTTTTTTTTGAAAGTACTAAAAAGATTAGGTCAAACCTTACGATGCTCATTTTACCCAAGGTATATACTAAGAACAAATTCTCCTGCCATTCGCTCACCCCCCCCCCCTCCCTTCATATTATTCCTCGTAAGAAAAATGGATAACATGGATGAACAAAAGCGTTCGGGCCTCTACAAAAAAGAAAATATTAATAACAAGATGAATTATTATGAAAGAAAGCAAAAAGAAAAGTGAAAAAAGAAGAAAAAGGAAAGCACAAGATTCTCCTGAGAGACTAAACAGAAGCAAACAAGACGTAAGAAGATCGATGAGTTCATCAATAATTCATCTTCAATAAAACCGTAATTTTTGTTTACGGATGACCAAAAGCTGTTCTTCGGAGAATAGTTGCTCCTTCTCCAGAAGAACGTCACAGCTTGGAGACTGACGATGACAAAATTGATTTCGTTATTCCAAGAAAGTGAAGCTTGTCACACTCGTGATAAACTGTTAGCAAGCAGCAAAGGGCATAACCGAGCGTACTATTGCCCTCTAGAGTGTAAACATCCAATTGCTTGTCAAAGACTGGTCGAGATATTTTGATATCAGTGATGTATAGATCTTCGATCCAATACTGCAGCGTTTCTCAACCTATGGTCCACGGCGATGGTGCAGCAGGCAGACTTGATTATTTTAATTCTAACTAAATGAAAAATGTTTTTATAGATGTTAGTAATATGCCTATGGGTTCAAATAAAAATTAGACCTTCTTGCTTAGGGTAACCATATCTAATCAAAGAAAATACTGGAAATCGTG
Organism: Pholcus phalangioides; assembly: GCF_987345545.1. NCBI lineage: Eukaryota > Metazoa > Arthropoda > Arachnida > Araneae > Pholcidae > Pholcus > Pholcus phalangioides. Next base: position 36,400,311 of record NW_028301600.1, on the reverse strand, counting down.
ATATTAAATATGAAGTAAATTGCAACTAAAAAATCCAATTTATAACAAATTTGCTAGTGTTGCTGAAGTGTCGGGAAACAAAGGACTGCAACAAAGAAACTAAAATATATATCATGAAAAAAATAAAACAAAAATCATTAATCATTACTAGGGGCCACACTTTAATTACTAAAAACTATGATACTGCAAAATACGGGACAGTGCCAATTTTCACCAAAAAGCTTACTATAAGTTGCAAAATCGCAGTTTTTGCTGAAATCGCTAAAAATTATGAATTAGTGGAAAAATAAAGGACTACTGGCACTCGTGGTGAATTGAAATGTAGTTCGCGGAAAAAGCGTTGAGCATGGCAAAATACTGTATGTAAGATCTAAAAGCATGAGTATTTATAATATATATTTTATTATAATTAATATGTTATCAAAGTTACCTTCATTCAAAATTTCAAGTACAGTCAAGATTACAAATTCGAATAAGATTTGTGGAGAAAAACGGAACCATATTGTGTATGAAAACCGAATAATCAAAAGCACAATAAAATTCGGGATGCATGGTCACGCTACTCATGTTGTAAAATTAAAGGTCCTTGAAATTGTCTGAGTTATTTTACTGGTCCTTTGATTCAGAAAGATTGAGAAACGCTGCTATACTGCATATGTTATAATAGAGGGTGGGTAAAAAGTCCATAGAAACGTCAAAACTTCATAAAATCCGGAAAAATAACCGAAATAAAAAAACGGTTTGCAGGGTTAGCATTGCTAGGTCACGGGATTTTTTAAGACAGGAAAAAAATAACTGAACAAAAGCCGATAGGTGGCGCTGTTACGGGCGACTAAGTTAGAAATATGCAAATGAGACTGTTATAAGAACTTACGCTCCTAATCCACATCCAGTTCACCGTTGTAAACCGTGTATGTGAACCTGCTGCACTCTGCCGTTGCTGGATTTGTGACTCACCTGCAATGTGTTATCCCCTGTTGTGGTGGTGGTCATGTGGAATACATACTGCTGTATATGTAATGCTGTATATACTGCTGTAATAAACGATTAGGAGGCATTCTGTTTACTATTTGCGTATCTTTCCTTTGACTTGTGTACGTCAGCACCACCTATCGGCTGTTTTTGAGTTATTTTTTTCTTGTCTTAAAAAAATCTCCGTGACATAGCGATGCTAACCCTGCAAACCATTTTTTATTTTTCCGGTTTTTATGAAGTGTTAAATTTTTTACGGACTTTTTGCACACACTGTATTTGTTTCGTTTTAGGTTTATCTTACACACGTGGATGTCTTTTTTAATCAATCCACGTAAATTGTATTCAACCCTCCTCCTAACCAGATCATAGCCCACCGCTCTATTTCAAGAAAAAAAAAAAAAACTACCAAAACCCCAATCGGATCAGATAGTGTCCAGCAGCACGTCGTAGTAAAAATAATTACTCAGTGTGCTGTAATAGATGTCATCATATCCGAGTGTATTCAGCCCGGCGTCATCTGTTTAGAATTTGATGTGTGAAACCAAAAATCACTGATTAGGTTCGGAGCACAACACATACGAAAAGATACCAAGAGATTTCTTGGTTTCGAATTCAGCTTTGAGAAGGTCCTAATTACTAGGTATAATAAATTATTGATAAACCGTTATTCCCATAAGAAAATTGCAGAAAACTTTTGGTTTATATTCAATCAATAACTCTAATTTTAATGTATATTTTGTATACTTGATATGGCATTCAGACAATTTGGTTTGTTACTTTATTGTCCTTCACGAGAGCCAACAAAAACGTCTTTGTCAACGTCTAGATAATATTTGCATATTTCTCGCTATTCGAGTGAAACTCTCGATAAGAATATAAATTTATTTTTGATGAGAACATAGAAAGACAATACTAATAAATACAAAATATTCACTCCAAAATGTTTCCCATGAGAATAAAAGTGCCCTATGGGTTACACGGTAAGTTGTTAACAAATAATTTTGATTCATAGTTACTTCAGATGTATTCGTTTGTTCAAAAAACTGCTTCGTAACATTAGGAGAACCTTCTTTTCTATGAGTGCTTTCACTTTAGTAAGCAGATTAAAGCAACATGGACTCATGCCATCTATCCAAAGATATAAAAAAAACACACATTGAAGAAGGAAAGAAAGGAAGAGAAATGAAAGAAACGGAAAGACGTCCACACTTCATCTCGGAGGCGATCCATCAATACTCTTTCACGGAAATTCTCGTTGTCATGTTGCTTCACAAATGACAGAATTTGTTTTCTGTCAAGATGGCATAAGAAAATATCAAAATACACTTGTGTTTACTCCAGACAGGAATCAATAAAACTTTGAAAATATTTCCCAAACATAAAACTTACCCGTGAAACAAGTAATGATCATTTCATTAACTATCACTTATTTATTTTCGCGCTCGAATGAATTATGTTCTTACTATTAAACCATTTTTACCTTTCGCAAGGTATTCGTATAAATAGTATTACTAGAAAAAAAATAAAAGTGATCTCTTAAACGAATCTTATTAGGGTAAACATATCAAGGCAGGAACTCCGATGTCTTCATTCATTTTGTCTTTATTCATTTGCCCATCATTATACTTGGTGTAAAGTCAAATCTCGTTTTCACCCTTCATTTTTTCTAATTAGGAAATGTACCCAAATAACGTGCCCAGTTTAGATGTTTTATTTTTTCTAATAGGATTTGTATATGCACCGAGATACAAAATTCAATTTTTCATATGGTCCCCTCTGTTCTTCGATTTCCATACACACACACACACATAATTACAAAATTTTTGCCCTGTCTATTCCGAATCCAATAAAAAAATTCCATGTTTCGATTGCATTATTAGCTGAGATACCGTAGTTCGAAATCACAGAGAATGAGAGATAAACAGAATACATTAAAAGCTAAATTCTTACAAAAAAAATCAAAATATTCTTTTTCAGTTGTAGTCCGAGTAGAAGAGCACCGAATTGGAGGAATTGAAAATAACGTTGAGGTGAAAACCATTCATCTTTGATAAGCAACACTAAATCTGTTTATAAATAACATTAAAAAGCAAACTGTCTATTTTACCCATAATTAACCATTTTTGGTCATTAAAAATTCGTTCCAATTAATTAAATTTCTTTGTCGATGTATTTTTTCCAATTCTCAAATTATGTTTAAAGGACCAATCTATTTTTGTAAAAAATATATACATATATATTGTGTTTGTACGATACACTTTTGTGGGTCGATCATTTTCGACACACGAGGGCTAATTAGACTGGGACCTACAATTTATTGCTTATTCTGAACATCAGCCTTTGTTAACACTCCCTGCGATAACAATATTTTTCTGTGGTCATGTCACCGTTTCTGTTGTAACCCAGCTTCAGAAAACTTTCTGTATGAACCAGGTATCAAATTCGCGAGTTTTCGGAAGAGGCAAAATCGTCGATATTGTTTATCTTGATTTCCAGAATGCATTCGATCTTGTTCAACATGGTAAATTCTCAAAGCATATACAGGAGAGTGGAATTGGAGGAGGCATGTTGAGTTTGATAGAATCGTGGTTAACTGATAGGTCACATCGGGCTATGGTTAATGGGGAATTTTCTGATTGGACAGGTATGAAGAGAGGTGTCCCTCAAGGAAGTCTCCTTGGGGCGGTACTTTTTTTTACATTTTATCGATAAACCCGATCAGGCCATCGATTTAATTGCTAGTACATTTGCAGAGTACGTGAAACTAATAGGGGGGGGGGGGGTAGTCGGGAATCTAAGCGACAGGGAGATGCTTCAGACAAACTTGAATATTTGAATATGATGTAGCATGGGCTAATGAATGGAGGATGGCCTTCAGTGTGGATAAGTGCATGGTCGGTCATTTTGTTTCGAACAACCCACGTTTCACTTACGAATTGAATGGTATTACTATCCCTATTGCAAATTGGGTCACCGATTTGGGAATTTTCATTGACGAGCAGATTACGTTTTCTGAACATTTTTCAGCGGTGGTCAAAAAAGCGAATAGAATGCTCGCGGGGTTTCATTCTTAAAAAGGTCTCTTCGCGTTCTTTTAAAGTCATTCTTCTTCTTTTTGGAGACTTATTTTGTCATGGATTGGAGTGTGGCTTAAAGTTTAGAAGACTGCCTGCACAGGGACATAGAGTTGGTTGAGGAGGGTGCAGAGAAGAGATATGCGTGCTCTTGTTGGCACACAAAGCTTGAACTATGAAGATAAACTTGATTTCCTGAATCTTTTTACATTGGAGCAACGCAGGTGACGAGTGGATAATTTCTTTAATATGTTTACATTAAAGAAACGCGGGTGTCGAGGGAATATGTCAAAGTTTTGAAAATTTTCAACTAGGTGGATAGGATGTGTGTGTGGACCATGTTATTAATACACCGTCAATCAACTGCTTCGACAAGGGGAAACCAGTATCTTTTATTAAGGAAGATTTCCAGGTTGTGCTGTCATAGGAAGTTTTTCTCTGATAGGGTTGTTAATAATGTATTTTTGAAACATATGACAACCATATTTTTATGGGCATCTTTTTATCAGCCACCTCGTTGGGCATTTTGCCTGTTGTGGCGTTGTATTTGTATTTGTATTTGTATTTGTATAAATGGAATAGCTTACTTCCGGGGGTTGTGAATTCTAACACAATTGACATGTTTAAAAAGAAGTATGATAAACATAGTGGAATAAATCAAGAAGCTATCGATACTTAAATGAGGCAATTATAATTTTTATGGGCAGTGAATAAATATAAATTAATAATATATTATTAATTATAAGTTTTTTTTTATTTCGCCCTACGTATACGCTTTCACATTGCATTGTTTTACTTTGATTATATTTGACATCCATACTTTTATAAGAATCTTTTTCAGCCACCTCGTTGGGCATTTTGCTTGTTGTGGCCTTCATGATTGTATTTGCATTTATAAACATGTTTAATCCTCAAGATTGAAAAGCTGAAAAACAAACGAATCCGAATCATTGTATAAAAATGTTTCTCATTAAGGCTTTCTTTTCCTTATCTCTCTCGCTGACTTATATTTTGAAAATTTAAGTACCCATGCTTCAATACATACTCATCTAAAATATGCCGCAACTTCCGGAAATACGGTCCATTTCACTGCAATGTGAATACCTTTGACATTTCATAAATAAGTCGTACTTATATTATGACTTCCTTGATCGCTTCACCGGTAGAACTTATCCTCGCATCGTTTCAACGAAATCGATGTAATTCGGTCTGGGAGCTAAGCCAAATTTTTTTTTCCTCGCAGAAATTGGGGCAATAAACGTAAAGGAGATCGATTGACGATCGAACAAAAGTTTCAGGAAGGCGGTAACACACAGTCAGTATGTAACTGTAAATTACCGTCGACATTTAAAGCACCCGCGAAAGGACTTCGTGACATTCGCAGCCATTTACGCTGAAGCAATCAGCAAATGATATCTTTTCACTAGTGGAGCTTCACATGTGCTCTGAATTGTAAGCCTTAGCCAAAGTTAAATCCATTGCTTCGATTTTGATTTTCCTTTTTTTGTTTCTTAAACTCTGTTAGAATTTTACTTTTTGGATTGTTTCACGTTCTAAAAATAACTGATACTTTCTATTTTCCTGGAAATTGTTCACAGAAAATTTTTGAATTCGAAGATTTCTCTTTTATCTGCAGTAATATATAAGCTACTTTTCCTGAATATGAATCGTAATAAGTGCTCTGATAAATATTATGAACACCAAATTCTAAAACGTACTTACAAAAAAAAAAGAAATTAAATTTTAATTTAATATCAGCAACGAAATTTAAAAATATTAAGAAAATTGATTTGGAATATTTTGAATATACGCAATGTACCGTAAATAGCCTGAAACTAATACAACGCCACAACAGGCAAAATACCCAACGAGGTGGCTCAAGCCCAGTGTGCCAATAAGGACACGTGTAGCTCTTCTCTGCACCCCTTCAACCCCATGTCCCTCTGTAGGTACGGTCTCCAAAACCTTACAAAAAATCGAGGGAAGAATTAAAAATCTGTGTGCGGTTTGCGAAAAATTGTGTGCGTTTGTTCTCACGAAAGGAAAATTTTTTGACCGAAAAAATCAGTTCAAGTTTTTGTTGATAGAAGGCGCTGCACAAAAGTAAATCACAAAATTCCGTAACAAACTACTTTTCGAATTTCTTCTATATCCGAAACGTTCGTAAAGATTCAATAGACAATAGTTGCTTACTCGTAGCTGAGGTAAAGCAACTTTTCTAATGGTGCTTCATCCACCAATGAAAACCTTAGTAAACGCACCTGCAACAAAAAAATACAGAAATGAGCTTGCCAACCTGCATTTTATAGGATTTGCATATTTCCAGTAACTTGCTTTCGTGCAGATCCTTCTATTGACCAAAATTTTAACAATTTTTTTCCTGCACCAAAAAATAAAAATAAAATACCCGTTTCTTGTGAGAATAGCGTTTTCGCAAACCACATTCAAATATACCATACCAAATTCTTCAATTTTTAGACTATTTATGAATTTATGGAACATTCTTTAGTACTGAAATATACGTCTTACAACTACCGCAGTTTGTAAAAAATCAGTTGTCAGTATTATGTATACGCTGTAGGTTAAATAAAATATTTTCAAAAGCGTAAGGATATGATCAGTCACAGAAGCATGTGAATATTACGAATAAAAAATTTGTGGAATTCAAAATTAATTAAACGATTTCGATAAATTAGTAAAAGGCACGGAGTGAAATTGTCAAACTGAAAAATGAAGATGTAGTGGGTGATCAAAGTTCAAAAAGTAGTCAGGAATACCACTCGGTATCTCTAGTGTTTAGGTATAATAAAGACATTTCTAACTAATTTGGCAGCTCATATTACGCCAACTTTAACTATAGACATTCTGCAGTATCGACTCTCTCTCTCTCTTTCTCTTTACCGCACACCAACTCCGGTCATATATCGTCTCATGGCAATTTCCATTCTGTGAACCTGGGTTGGAAATTAAGGCAACATCTATCGGTGATCGCATCAGGCTCAGTAGGTAAATAAATTTTTTCTGATGTTCTTGCCCGGATTCGAAGTCCGGCACCTTGACGATAAACGTCATAGTGGAAGACGTGCATCTTACCACTGCGCCACTCCGGGACCCACTGCGGTATCTGTACACCTGTTCTGTTGATATTGTGAAAGGCAGCATCATATATACCGCCTATAAAATCTAAAAATTATTACAGTAATGGAACATGTAATGCAATTGTGGCATTTCAGGTCGAAACGTTACCACATGTATCACACAGTGAATAAAGTTATGTAACGACAACACATGTGACTGTTCCAAATGATTTTTAAAAAAATTGAAAGCAATATGATTTAGTTCTCTTAAACCTTAGCACTGTTTAACGTAAACTTTTGTAACCAATTTGAAACCTATGTATGATTTGAAATTAGTTGGCACCAAACAAAAATGCAGCAAATGGTATATTTCCAACTGGTTTTTCGTTGATCACCTTCAGCGTGATGCAATCATTTTCAGGACAAGCTGCACATTCAAATTTATTTATACGTTTGCTTCAGAAAATTAAAACACCCCCAGAAATTTACAAAAGGGGTTCACGAAATGCAAAGCAGCTGCCTTCGAATCTACAATAGCTACGATGGAAGTTATGACTGTTGTCCGATCCAGATCTGTGCCGGAGACATCAATTCAATGTCTTGATGCATAAAAAAGATCCACAGTACAATGTATTCGTACGATATTAGCATGAGTTTTCTCATACCATCAAAGCAAATGCATATGTAAGAGTCAGATGCTTTAATTTTTTAAAACAACTTTCTGGGTGTTCCATTATTTTGAAACAGTTATGAAAAAGTATTTTGACATTTTAGGACGCATCCAATCTACTTAATGCAAATTCTTTGACACCTCAAGACGAACCTCTTAGAAGAAGAAAATGAAAATTATACCACCATACTATTAATTTAATCTTACCAACTCGAGCATTTCACGAATTGTTCTCGTAAATTTCTGGCATGTTCTGATTTTTTGAAACACACGTGTATATTCTAGGGAAAAAATTGCGTTTTTTTTTGTGAATGCAGTATGTGTTTGCAATTTCACACCACACATGAGTAAAATCATGTACATTAGTAAATCATCAATGTGCCATGCCGTTGGAAAATGAAGACTTAAAATGTACTAGAGAGACGGCAGAATAAATAGTCAATTTTGTTTATGAATATGACCACATTTTTTCATTAATCAACAATTTTTTTTCCCGACATATTTTAATAATGTAATATTTTGGTCCAATATAATTTTCATGATGAAATATTATCCTTGCATTGTAAAGTCATTTTAATTTTCTCCTTGTTATATAATTTTGACCTGTTTCGGGAGTAAATGACTTTTTGATGATGCCTGTTTAGTATATAGAAATGAAAGTGTGGTGAGTATGACTTTCTGATGGTGATTAATTGAGATTCGGAAAATGTCATTAGCTTCGCATTAGCATGTTAAGAGATAGATATGGTCGTGTTTTCTTTGTGTGAGGGGCTAGTTTCCTACGTTTCTATAATATAATTTCCAGTGGCTCAGTAAGCAATTATTATCAGTTATTCGAGGTGTGTCCATATGACTATTTTCCATGCAATTTTTAAGTTTCATCACGTTTTATATTGGATGGGTACCTAAAAATAATTATATGGGAACGAAAGTAACCTAAATAATAAATGACAGATATTAATGTAATATAAACACACACAACACTATCAAATAACCGAATGGTAAATTAAGCAGTGTCGTATTCTAACGTATTTGGAAATATATCGATTGTAAGGTAATTAAATTTGTTTAAAAATATATATATAAATTTATGATTAGGCAAAACGTTTTTATTCGAAAATAAAGTTGTTTAATATCTGAACGATCAGAAATATTTTTTAATTAAAAAAGGTCATAGTGGCGTTTCTGGTGATTGTGTAACATTTATAAGAATGCATTAATTTGTTTTTTTAGTGCCGTAAACGCGGGCTACTTTGGTCCTGGGTTGTTACTTTGTCCCAAAACGAAAAAAAAAAGATTGAAAAATCAGTGCTATACAAGTTGACAGCTTCATTTTTGCATAGTAGCCGGTGATTCCGCCAGACCATAACATTTAGTAGGTAAACCCACCTTCAATAGAAATCCAATATTCGCCGCTAGGTGGCATCAGTGCTGTTAAATACACGTATTTTGCAGTTGTCAATCCTTCATTTGTGTACCGATTCCTTGCACAATACCATCTGCTCATGCTTATTCTCATCCCATCCTAATTATAACCATGACTACGAATAATCTGAAAAACGCTGCTAAGGAATATATCTTATGCTCACTCCTTAAGGCCATGTGACGCGAAAGAGGGAAAATTAGAAGAAATCGCTCTCCACTCAGGGAAAAGCAATTTTTCTCTTTGGCCAATCTACCACTGACCAGTCAAAATTAAGCTCCTGATATACAACTGCTACTACAACATTTACTGATATTTTTTGTTCAGCGATAGTGGCAACGCAACTTCATTTTTGATGCACGTGCAAAACATTTGTTTCTTTTTTCACATTCTTTAACGTTAAAAAAGGAAGGTGTTAGCGGGACTGTATATATATTGGCTAGATTTTTCCCATTTTTTAATGGAGAAGATGGAAAACAGAGGGGGAATACATGAAGAGTTGTTTTTAATGAAAAAATATAATTTTAGTCAGATTATCGTTATATCGAGAGGCAGCAGTTAGAGTATAAGCTTTTTCAAACAAGTCTTGGAAAATATAGTTGTAGAGAGATTTATCGTTATATCGAGTATCGTCGTAACAAGGTTTTACTGTATGCTACACTTCGTAATGAGTAGATTTCTAATTCAATCGAATCAATTGTAAATCGTTTTCTTTCAAGGAAAAATACTACTTAAATCATCGTAATAAATTTCCAAGTCACAGAAATAAATTTTCTACTGAACCGGCGCCATCGCGGGATCTTCCACCGGCTATCATCCGATGCTGAAAAGGAGCGTGTCTCCCGCTATCCGTATCTTCCTCCGAATATTCAGAGAAAAACGATGCTTGTTTTCGGAGACGGGGGCGAAAAGCCGATAGTACAAAAATTTCCCCTTTTATATTGTCATAATCAGTGCGGATACGATTCCCGATACGTCACGTTTGACTTTAGGGAAGAACCAAATTTTAAAGCAATATCATCCTATGGAAGAGATCAACTTTGCCAAGAATATTAAGAAATCATCAACGAATAAGGCAAATACACGAAAAATACAAAATTCTTAATGCATTTTCTACACACAATGGGTGTCGTCTTCAGAGGAAAAACATTAACCCACTATTCACGGTGACCGAATATCCCACTTGGGTTGAATACCAAATCTTAACTCTCGGTTGCTCAGCGAACGTTTGAAATGAACAGACGTACTTTTTTCCGCTGAGCAACCGAGAGTTAAGACTTGGTATTCAATCCGAGTGGGATACTCGGTCAGCGTGATTAGTGGTTTAATATTTTTTCCTCTGAAGACGACACCCATTGTGCGTTGAAGTTCATTAAGAATTTTGTATTTCTCGTGTATTTGCCTTAGTTGTTGATAACTTCTTAATATCATCCTAAGAGGTCATTCAAGTATTACGGCAGCATCGAGGGGGGAGGGGGTTTCGGATTTGCTGACTTTTGATGACAAGGGGAGGGGGGTAAAAAATAGCTGAAAATCTACTTACGTAATACTTGAATGGCCCCTAATTACGAATATATAAAATAATTTTGTTGACCTATCAGGTTTATCAGTAAAATATATACACATAAAATAGTACTGGTATTTCGAAAGAACGGGTCACTTTTTCCCAAAACAATGTGAGACAAAGTAGCGGAAAATGCACGAGTCAACACTGTGACCTGGTAAAACTAATAACGAGTCTATTGAGAAAAATGAGCCTTTGCAATCAACTCCACCAGAAAACGTGGAAACAAAATTCTTAAAGGACACTTTGGAAGAAGGAAATATGTATTGGTTGCTTGGAAATTGTGATTTCATGGAGCCTACTAAAAAAATCTTGCAAGAGGCCAACAGAAAGAAGATATATTTCGCTACAAATGCTCTGATATCGCACAAGTTATCAAGCCTTGAAAGTTATTGAAAACGAGACTTCTTTTATGTGAATATTGTATAGACAACAATTGAAAAAAGTTGTTTTTCAACTTAAAAAAGACTGATACAAATATTATACTTAGGTATACTTTTCTAAAGGTGAAAATTAACAGTCGCCACTCGCCATGTGACGAAGTCTTTTCGCCGCTCACCATTTCAGAATGGAGTAAGTTTGTTTCTGTGTAATGTTTGTTATGTGTAGTGCTGCCATCTGCCACCAGTTTTTCTAACAATGAGTGAAGTGTTATGATTGAATGATTTATCGTTGTAGGACTGTTGCTCTCTGTGGCGAGACTTTTTAACGGGGAGATCGGTTCGCATTTGCGCCTTGAAGTTGGGAACCACAGAAAACCAACTTCAGCCGACCACCACTGTGGGGTTCGCACCCGGATCTTCGCATCGCTATAACCACTATAACCACTCGACCACCACAGCGGCATACAAAACAAAAACCATTAATGTACTTCAAAAATCAATTATTGTGGTACATTTAAGTTGATGTGTATACAGGTTGTCCTGTAAGTATTACCTTGGCCTTCCTGTGTCTTCTGAGACCAACAAAATAAATTCGCATTTTCAAGTGCAATTCCCTAAGATATTTTAATTCAAATATCGGAGAAAACTTGAGAAATAACAACATTTTTCTCCGACTTTTGAATTCAAATACCTCGACCAGTACTGCAATTACAAACGTGGACTTTTTTTTGGCCTCAGGAGAGACAAGCCAACAATTTTTTAATTGCGTTTTAGAGGACAGGGTGACAAAGTAAAAATTTAGATTTTTTATTCGTGACACACTGTATTTTCACTCTCAAAACTGGTGCATGGTGATGTTTGAACACATTTCTGACATTTTAAAATTTAACCCTATTCTACCTCTACGACGAACGTTTGATGAGATAGCCGCATTAGGACTTACAGGAAACCCTGCAAGTCATAATATCCCCTCCATACTTACTCAAAATAAATATAGATGAAAATAGATAAAAACTAAATGAGCGAAATTGTTTTTTCATTTGTACTTTGTTGGATGTGAGTAATATGAAAGTAATATTTGTACGGACTTTGACAACGTACTTTTGCTTGCGTTCGTGAGTGGCCACTGTATTTAGCAGGTCTAAGTGTCACTGGCCTGGAGGAAAATGTCTTAATTTTCACCTCTATACCTTACCTATGTAACGCTTCTAATAACACTACTGTTTCCAAGTCCTTTTTCTTTATTGATTTTTAAATATTTATTTTTTTTAACAAAGAAACCAATGTAAACTAAGAATAAACAAATAGTATTTTTGTATTGATATGTGGAACTACTTTTTCTTCGAAACCAGTGAGTTCCATTAATTCAAGTAATGTTTTACGATGATTTAAACTAGGAATAATTGATGTGTGTGGGGCACAAAGTTACCGTAACGTTAACTTACCCTACTTAGATTCAAAATAAAAATAAAAAAAATTCATAAAAAATATTATGAAAAGAGGATTTTTTGCATCACACACTTTTTGAGAAAGGTTTGAACTATCTAAAAATTACATTACCTCAAACCTCACTATTTATTATTTGTTATTTGCTAGCATAGAATTAAGCAAAAAAACTTATAAAAGGGAGCCAAAGAGAAAACCGTGTTTACGGTACTTAGTCTGTCTATAAACTGAATCCATGTACGTGCTTTCGTTTTCGTACATTAGCTCTCTCCCGTTGTTACCACGAGTGCGTGCTAACGCATATAAGATAGATTTCCAATGTTATCGGTGAAATAGAAAATAATACGTCAGAGAATACAGCTACACAGCGTCCAAGATGATAAAATTCCGCTCCGCTTTTTTTATGGGACTACGAGATATAAATGCTGATCATAAAACATGCATAAATATTTAGTGCAGTGAGGCAGTGCTCAGAGATATAAGTTAATAGGAAGTGTGAGTTTGTATATGTGTGCGCGCGTGCGTGCGTGTCAAATCCTGCCTCAGTATGGGCATAAACTGCAAAAAGTCTCTCTCATGAATGTGTCAAAACTCTTTTAATGAGAACCCGAAGGTACAGCGGAAACAGTGTACTAATAAAATCTGTTGCGTCAACATACACTCAAAAAATAATAATAAGTACCATTCTATATTATGCTTCTATCAATGATATTGAATAAAGCACATGAAAATGTGTTGTTTTATAGGGTTTTTATTATATATTAATGTTTTATGGGTGTTTATATATTCCTTTCTGATAATGCAGAAGATTGATTTCAATGGTAATTATCCAATTCTGTTTTGGAGTAAATGTTCATCATCCGGAATATGTATATTTTCTTTGTTTTCGTACCAATTTTGTATTTTTCAGTAGCTATAACTTTGTTAAGGTTTCTGTTGCAATCTCTTTAACATGATGTTATTTTAAATATTAAAAAAAAATATTTTATTATAGTTAGATAAATTTGTGTTACAAATGCACCATTAAACACGTCAGATAAATACATTCATTTGTATATACAAATAGATATGTGTTTATATGAAGATCCGCTCTGTCACTTTGAATTGTGAATTTTATCGCTTACGTATCGTAACACATGCACTAGGAAATGAAATAATGCTGCTTAGCAACCATGGACAAAAAACTATACTTCTACATTGCTCATCATCTCATCTTCCGGAGTAAATGCTTCACTTATGTTACGTTAGAGCTTCTAGACAGAATGGAGAAGAAAAAATAGCTTGGAACTTTTACAACATCAAATGAGCAATATATTTTTCTTATCTTCAAAAGTATTCACGAAAAAATTGCCATCAAGAATGCTGCGTTCTCACTCAGTTGCCAGGCACTCTTGAGTGAGAGTGTGACATTAAAGAACACCACTTTATAATTGGGCACTTGAAATAATAAATGACGTGAAGCTATTGTTAAAGAAGGATAACTAAGAATATAATGAATAATTTTTGTTAGTTTTAAGTCTAATTTCCTTTTATTTCCATTCCAATTGAAATAATCAACGTGGAAGTTGAGTTTACTTTGTCTTTATTTCTTGAGATGACGGATGCGTTCAGCCATCATCTTATGAACTCAGTATATTTCATTAAATTCAATGTCTGAATGAATTGACATTAATATATACATATATATACTGAAAATCACAAATGAATGTAAAATACCAAATTTTAATGTACAGATATCGTAAAAAGTTTGAATTTTCATTGCGATTATATAATTTTCACAAAATAACTGTTTCAAGGAGAGAGACATAGATCTTTTTAAATAAATATATTATTGGGGCGGGCATATTGCATGCGCATATATGCGGTTTGAAAATCCTCAGCTTAGACCATATACGTCAACCCAAATGCCAAGATTATTTTTCTCAATTAGTGATATCTATCTTGAGTACGCGGAAATGCGCCATTCCATTAAAAAGTCCATTTATGTAAGTGTGTGAAATAAGACTGTGATCTCTATTGCTTAACTTGATAAAATTTGAGAATCTTGCTGTTACACTAAATTCTTATAATAATTGTAAATATAAATTCGCCTTTTTTTTTTCTAACACCGATATCTTTTGAAAATAATATTCATCGGAATATCAAAACGGTGTCAAGTAAAAACACAAATCCTATGAATTTCTAAATAAATGATTGTGCACCATACTTTACGAAATCGTTTACAGAGATTCATTATTCAAGAGATTTTTTCATCAAATTTGCATATTTATGATGCGTAAATACCAGTAATATATGAGTTATAGTTTCTCTCTTCTGTAAACTCAAATATCTTATAAATTCCGAAGAATGTTTTTAGAAAAGGTAAATATATTCGGAACAGAATTTTTTTTTTTGTATCCGCAAATGGCGGACTTGAAGATTCTCCGGAAAAAACTAATTATTGAATAGGCAAACACATTATATTTTATCAGCAACATTTATACATCCAATACTACTTATCTGATAGTCCCTTTTAGTCCAGTCAAATTATACATGGTTCCTTGTAATTGTAAAAGGTCGGGTATTTCAATTTTTTTTATGTTGTAGGGGATTAAAGCCCCTAGTAAAAAACCAAGTGCACAAACAAAAGCCCTGTGCGAGCTGAGTTATAAAGAAAAAAGGTGAAATTGCCGGACTTTCTTCGGATTTAGCTGAATATCTCTGTTCCTATACGTGGGAGAGCAAAGATGTAAGTTACAATATTGTAGAAGAAAAAAATTTGTTGGTGTTATTTTTTCTATGGCTATAGTTATATCGAACTACAGAATAGTGAATGTGCTATAATTTTTGCGAATTACAAAACACGCACATATTACAGAAATATTGATTGAGAATTTGATTAAATATTAGTGATTAAATGCTATTAATTTATTAGACATTAATTAAACATTAAATGTTAATAGATTTTCAAAGTAAATACAAAATTCAATGGCAGGTAAATACAAATATAATCAAATAATGATTGCCTGTTGAAAAAAGTGAAATTTTTCACTGTAATCTCATTTCACAAGAAATTTGATTCTTTGCACTTCTATAATTTAGCTCGCTTGGTAAGTCCTGGTAAAGAGTGATCCTCGTCGTCACTCATTATGTCCGCTGTAATGGGAGCGAAGGATAGGTGACAAAAGCCCCCCCCCCGAATTTGCTCAAGCACTTCATGTGCCTCATCTTCATCTATGTCGCTGTCTTTCAAAATAGGAGTAGGAGAGTTTTGGTTTTGCCCACCTGGCCACTTTAGGCCTGTTTTTATGCAAGCCCCACGGCACTGTTTCTTGCAGCGACGTAAATTTCAGTAAGGATTCAGGTGCAGTAAGGACATTTGCCGCTGTGGTGGTCGAGTGGTTATAGTGACGGACTCGCGATGCGAGGATCCGGGTTCGAACCCCACAGTGGTGGTCGGCTGAAGTTGGTTTTCTGTGGTTCCCAACTTCAAGGCGCAAATGCGAGCCGATCTCCCCGTTAAAAAGCCTCGCCACAGAGAGCAGCAGTCCTACAACGATAAATCATTCAATCATAACACTTCACTCATAGTTAGAAAAAAACTGGTGGCAGATGGCAGCACTACACATAACAAGCATTACACAGAAACAAACTTTACGTCAGGTTGCACTACACGTACACGCACATTGGTTGGGGGTTCCGCGGGGAGGGGTGTGTGTATGGTGTAGCAGTAGTAGGTAGGGCCTCCAAAAAATGGCTCGGGGATCCATGATGTCTTAAGTCAGCCACCTCGTTGGGCAATTTGCCTGTTGTGGCGTTGTATTTGTATTTGTAAGATCCTTACTGCCTTGAATGGGTGCGAGCCCCTGATCAATGCGCATCCCATCCCAGTCTGTAGATTGTCTTTCAAACCCCAACCATTTCTGGATTGTGTGGTATGTTCGGAAGGAATGGCATCTGGCATCATCTTGTGTCGGTGGCTAGACTTAATTTTTTGGTCTTTGGAGCAACCTCCATGAATTGCAGGTAACGGACGTGATACGAATTTTGTGTGCTCGTGTCACCACCATACGAAGTGACGAGATACTTCTGTATACCCTCACTGATGCTATATCGTCAGTAGAGGAGTGTTGCTGTAAGAACATTGAAACTAATTATTTTTGGCTGAGGAATTTTTTTTAGCGTAGTTGCAACATTTGATTTTGCCTTTGCCAAACATGGCGGATGTGGTGTCACATCCACTGACAGCATGCAAGAAAAGAACAATACCCGGTGGGAAGCTTGATGAATCATGTTTGAAGCAGGAACTACAATACAGCAAACCAGTAAACTCACCCCTCTACTCTCGTGTAGGTACACATTGTTCACAATAGCAGCCAAACCAGTGAGATGCATCAACAGGTCAGTCTCTTCCCCAATGATGATGACTTCTTTATAAGCTGAGGCCTTGGAAAGTGTTGTCTTCACATGTGTCGGCATCCGAATCTTCCATAGCTCGCTTTCCGTCAATGTTGTGTTGCTGAAATACATATTGAGTATACGCGATGCGATGAGACGTCGTTTGTTCCCTTCATTAGTAAACAAAGTAAAGTTCTCATATTTCACTGTGGGACGAGTGCTGCTTCGTCCAATAAGATGATGTCTGCAGAACACTGCACAGTGGATCGACGCATACCTTCTGCACTCTTAGTATTTCTTTGGGTTGCATCAATTGCATAACCGTCAAAAACAACGTTTCGCATTGCTAAAATGTGCTTTTGTACATTACGTGCCATACCTTGTAACGATTGAGCCGACAGAGTTATTGTGATGCCAGACTACTTCGTGTAACCGATACCCACTATAAACCATGGAAAATGTATTTGTGCCAAATGTCACATTGCTGGAGACTGGCATGAAAGCTGAGTAAATGCGTGTCCGGAAAATTCACAGCAATTCACCGACAACAATTCACCGCCATGCAATTTACCGCTAGGAATTCCATATTTATAGTATCAGTGGTGTAAGCTCAGATATGATTCCATATAACATTTCAACCCTCCCCGTATGACTCCCAAATCCCTACTGAGTCTTTAACTTAAAAAACTATTGAAAAATTTCGTATTTTTTAGCTTCCACGTCTCGGCGAGATTTCTTTATATAACCTTCGAACCCTCTTATGATCCCCTCAGTCGCCAAATTTCGAAAAAAATTTCTAAAAACCCGTTTTACCTGTATTTAACGCTGTCCCCCCCCCCTTTTCCTGTGTTTTTGTTTCGAATACCTCAGTGAATATTGCGCTTTGGAACATAGAATTTTCTTTGTTGGCCTCAGGAGAGACAGGGCAACAGGTTTTTGAGGACAGGGTGTTCGTAAAAGAGAAGTCAATTTTTCTTTTTTAATAACTTTTCCACCCCTTGCAATATTAGTGACATATAAATATGAGTACTACAAGTTATTTGGATACTTTTTGTAACTGAAATTATGACTCTAGGATCAACAGTTTGTCAGTAAAATGTCATACTCCCTGTTACCTATGAACCCTGTATATTATAATTTGAAGTATATAAGTGGAAGGAAAAGTCCTGGATATATATATATATATATATATATATACATTTTAAAAATTGTTAAAAAAATCAGCTAATTAACATAACAAGTGCGGTTTGCACCAAAATACTCATCAAAGCGTCGAGTAATTTTTTGATGAATAATGAAAAATTTCATCACCTATCACGAAATACTCCAAATATCAAATAAAATGCGATGCGAATGGGACATAATTGATGTTTATTATGATTTTCGGTACATAAAAAAACTGCCACACATTCTATAGAAACAGTCTTTCTGGCTCGGACTACATCTAAAGGGGTGAAACGATGCTCATATTAAAATGTGCAGTTTTATATAACGCAAATCGTAATAAACATTAATTATGTACTACAACGTGCTACAACGAGTTTTTCGTGATACAGCGCATCTGTGACAGAAATATTTAACTTCTTTATTAATCAATTTAAAAAATCCGACGCCTTGATAAGTATTTTGGGGCAAACTGTACTTCTTTATGTCATTTAGTTGAATTTTAATAATTTTTAAAATGTGTCTAGGACTTTTCACCCACCCTCCTTATTCCGTAACGGAGCATGTGGTCACCCAGGGTAGAATTTCTATTTTCCTATAAATCGATATATATTATATATATAATATTCTCCGGCATATGCCGTGAAATTCGAGTCACAATTCTAGTAATTTCTTAAATATTTTTATTCATACTGATTGAAATACTGATTATTCATACTGCGATGCTTATTGGATTGGCTGAATGCAATATGTGATGCTTATTAAATGTCGTTTTTCTGGGCACACTGGAAACGTACCAGATTTCAACATTCAAAAAGTTGGTGTTCTTCGACTTTTATGGCATGCCGTCTAATGCAGGGGAATTCTGTAGAAAGGTCTCTTTGAGGTGATAAGAATGCATTTACATTTATTATATAGTGCAGGACAATAATAATAGTTATTTTTTAATTATTCGCTACAGTTGTTTTTCAAAGAAGAGGTTAGTTCTGTCCGATATAACACGTATCATAATCAAAATATGTGGGTCAAACACTCCTGTTGATAGATTATACAAATAAGAAATGCAGAAAAATATCTCAGGATATCAAGTAGAAAAAATATATCAATTTTGGATGAGCTTAATAGTCGTAGCTTTGTATGAATCAAGCACTGAAAAAAATCGCAAAACTATTTGATTTTGAAGTTGAAAGAAAACAAAAATTGCTGCAGTTCTGTTCTATGTGATGCCCAAATGTGTGTATTAAATAAGGTGGCCATCTTAGGTGTAATTACACAAAGAAATATTCGTAAGGTCCCTCTCTTTCGGAGATATTCTACGAACTATGCAAAACTTTCCAAGAACTTGGAAAATTTCGCAGAGCTCTCGTTATGCAAGACCTCTTTGCAGGAGCAACATTATATTGCTCGTAAATTAGACTTCACATTACTTATCATACTCTCACACAACGAAATCCTAGAATTATTTAGCAGTGTGGAAATGTAATGTGCATTCTAAAGATACAAGCTAACAGTTGGAATAATTAATAAATCTATGCGTTTTTAAAACCTTCGAGTTTGATTATTGAATCAGACATAAGGAAAACGATTGCGTAACTAGGAAATTATATTTAGTATGTACATCAGAATATATTTTTTGAAACACAAAAAATATGGTAAAAAAGAATCCACGAGAATCAAATGATTGCAGTGTTTAGTGATTTCGTTATTATCAGAAAGAATGATGTATGTCTATCAAATTAATATGCTGAATATTTAAAGGGTTTGAATGTTACATTTCAAGCAATGGAGGCGAAACTAATCTATAAACATACAAAACAGATCAAATTTCGTAATAAAGTTAATTATAAGAAACGAAATGTTGCCCACAGTATATACCAAGTGTTTTCTAAATTTTAATTTCCTCTTGAAATTGGAGGTAAACAACAAATACCTCAGCAGGTATTTGCAGGATACTCAAAGAAAAAATGAGAAAACAGCATACTTTCCTGGTAAAACCCAGAAATTCCCGTAAATGTTTAGGTTAACTTCCGTCAAGAAAGCTCAATCGACCGAGTGAATGTTTCCCGTTACCGCTTTTGCTAAATTACTTCTCAACTAATTTGGTTTAATGCCCACTTAAATGTAAACGACGCTAATAAAAATCTTAATGTACTCATTAATTGGTTGTTCAGAATTTTCTAGTCGTATAGGTCATGTCCGTCATAGTCAAGTTCACCGCGATGAACTTCAGGCGCTAATATCTTATTAATTTATTGCTCCCAACTGTGCTTATAAAGAAACCGAAAATTAATCTTAATTTATAGTCTTCAGACAATTTCAAATTTTCTGATCAATCGAAATTGCATTTGTGTTCGTATATAGAGGGTGCATAGGTAACAGAGAGTATCACACTTTACCGGCGAACTGTTGATCCTAGAGGCATACTTCCAATTAGAAAAAGTATCCGATTAACGTGTAGTACTCAGATATGGGATCCATATTGCATATATGAGTTGTATAGTTATTAAAATAAAAAAAATAAACGTACTTTCCTCGTTTGCCCAAAAACCACGTTATAAGTTGTTTCCCTGTCGCTCCTGATGCCAACTCAAAAAATTCCACCTTTCTATGTGCAATATTCACTGAGATATTCGATATATCACCGCTGAGCAATGTTCAGAAAATCTAAGCAGCTCATCAATAAGTATACCCAGATCAGTTATCCTAGTTGCATCCAGAATAATATCACCATTCAACTCGTAAGTGAAACGTGGGTTGTTCGAACCAAAATGACCAACCATGCACTTGTCAACGCTAAAAGACATGTTTTATTTATTTACCAATGCTACAATCCTGTTTTAGTTGGTCTGGCGCAAACTCCCTGTGGTTTTGATTCCCGACTACCCCTATCAGCTTCACGTCACTGCGAGATCGCTAACAATCCCATCGATACTCTGATCGTGTGTATCGATATGAAGTGAAAAGGTATATAGGGCCACAAATACACTTCTTCCTTGAAGAGGGACACTTCTCTTCAAACCTGTCCAATCAGAAAATTCCTCGTTCACCATAACCCGTTGTGAAATATATTTTAACCACGATTCTATCCAATTCAGCAAGTTGCCCCCAGACCCAATCTCGTGTAAACACCTCAAGTGTTCACGATGTTGGACCTCAAGATAAACAACATCAACAATTTTGCCGATGTTGCTTATCATGATTTCCAAAAACAAATTCGATCGTGAACAACATGCGGATAAAATGGTTTTCCCGTATTTAAAGCTGTTTTTTCCCAATCTTGAGGATCAATGGTTCACCGGCAATGAGCTATAAGCCCTGTTGCTTATGCGCCCTGTATACAGGGTGATTCAGGAAAGATGGGGAAACTTTAAGAGGTGATAGTACAAACCAACACAAACAAATGTCATCAAAGCATGCATAGTCTAACAAGAAACGCAAACGCGCTAGCGCGTTTCGAAACGGCCGCTCCGCAAACGTTAAAACGACATTCCCGTTGAAATTTATCGGGAGAAAAAGATCACCATGCATGCAAATGTAACCTGAGGAAGAAGAAGAAACCGTTTGCAAATCTGCGTCACAGTGAATGAAAGTAACGGGCGTCATCCAGTGCGTTACAACTGTTAGAACGCGGTTGCAGGCTGGAATAACTTCACAGGGCTGGCATCCGCACCTTTCATTCACTGTGACGCAGATTTGCATATGGTTTTTTTCTTCTTCCCCAAGTTACATTTGCATGCATGGTGATCTTTTTCTCCCGATAAATTTCAACATAGGAATATCGTTTTAACGTTTGCGGAGCGGCCGTTTCGAAACGCGCAAGCGCGTTTGCGTTTCATGTTAGACCATGCATTATTTGATGGCAATTGTTTGTATTGGTGTGTAATATCACCTCTTAAAGTTTTCCCCATCTTTTCTGAATCACCCTGAATTTTTGTACACGAAACCATAGAAAAGTAAAAAAAAATTATGATTTGTATCAAAAAATACAAACATTTTATTGAAATTTCTATAAGCATACGTGTCATTTAAGTTTCTTTGCATGAATTTAAATTTCTCACCAGTTCTAACATGTATTGATTGTAAGTAACATGGACTGGGTGATCTGAATACAAAGTACAAAATGTTTCCTCCAGACATTTGGAATCAATGCTTAGAGAACAACTGCATATTTAACAAAATTCTTTAAAAAACCCTCTTTTACAACCATATGCTCCAAAATTTTGTTTTCATAATTACATATACGTTGACACATGGCTACATGTGTAAACTGTTGCATTCCAAGCTTATACATTTATATATATAATGAACTGTTCTACCTGCACGTGTGATTGACTGTAGATTAAATTTTAGTGTAACATAAATGTATTTTACGGCAGATTTATGACTTTTCAGAGGCTTTAGATTTTATTAATTTGTAATTTTAATTAATGAACTTTCACGCTTTAAAGGGCACATCTTTTACTCCCGCTGTTTTCTGAAAATTATATGCGCTTATGAATATGCCAAAGGAAATTTATACCTCGCAGGTGCCACGCGGTAGTTGAGCTGATTTATTGAGCATTTTCAATAATAATTTACTCCTGGGATCCCTGATGATTAAGCATATCGCTCATAAAGTTTTTTAAAGATTGATAGCGTGTATTACTTTTTCACGAATTACATGCGTATGTGAGGGAAAATATATCCACTCGTTTAAAATTAAACTGTTAACGACATTGGTAACATATCATAAGGAAATAAGATGCCGATTTATTCAAAATATCAGAAACGTGCTTTTATTTGTTTCTAACTATATTTTATAGCTAAAAAATGGTTTTTATAGCTTTTTGAACAACTTTAAATACACTGTAAAAATATAAATGCAACCTCATGTTTTATTGACCGTTTCGATATATTGTCATATCTTGTCTTTCCTCCTCTCAAATATAGTTATTTTTCTGTTAACGAATGGAAATTATATTATGGAATCAATGAAAATAAAAAGGAAATGTTCTGCATGTGGTCAATTATTTTTCAGAAACACTGATAATTATTCTAAATATATATACCCTATTAAAAATATAAAACTGTGTACCTTTTGTTCGCATTAATAATTAATCACTAATCGTTTTCCTGGATTTTACATTTTTTTTCTGAAAACGGTGAATGAAGCATTCACGTGAAAGTAATGAAACAATATAGATCTGTGGTTTTCATCGTTTAATTGCAATATTTTGTTGGATATTGCAGCAGTAATGCTTTTATCATTTATAAATGAATGAAGAAGTATATATCATATTTAACATTTCCGAAACATTAGTGGAAATAATTTTTGATATTCTTTTTGTGTTTCTTGTAAACATTGATGGAAATGTAGTATTTTTTTTCATTTACTTAATCATAGATATTCAAGAAATTTAGTTTCGATATTTATAATTATGCGAGTTATCACATAATAACATTTTATTTTATTATAAGTAGTTTCAAAGTATAGAAATCATAAAAAGTATAGAAATTTCAAAATCACTTCATCCTGGTCTTCCATAGAATTTTTTCATCCTTACCTTGCGATGGTTACACATTTTACATAGTTTGAAGATTAATTCAAATTTTAGTTCTCAATTATTTATTTCTCTATCTTAGTAGGAAGATTAGTTAATTTAAAAAGTATAGATATATATACACTGATGAGGTAACGCTAATCACTTAATTTTACACTATACCAATACAAGACCAGAAATAATTCAATAATTATACAAATAATGTTTACAATCGATCATTTTCGTTGATAAATCGATTTTTTAGTATATTGAAAATAAATAGCTCATCATACATATATACAAATTCCTGCTATGAAACGTACCCATGGAAACTTCTATGGGACATAAACAACCTCATAATTACCAAAGGATTCGACAGCCGTAACGACTACACCATCACAAGATCAAGAGCTAATTACTCTTGAGATACCACTGATCGCCCGAAGCTTGATGGAGATGAAATTCAACTGAATAATCATGAGTTGTCCAGATAACGTAGACATACAGAAAGTGGAATTAACTTGTTCAAGACAATGCACCTGTAATACTATCATTGTATATCAATGGGCTTGATATTCATACACGCTATGATCGTAGAAAGATGTGGTCTTGTTGATATTTGACCATGAATATTATCGAGAATGTTCAGATGGGTTCAAGTGTTATGTACCAGATAACTACATAAATTTACCGTCAGAGAAACAGGGAAATATTAACAATTAAATAATTAAGCCGCTGTGGTGGTCGAGTGGTTATAGTGTCGGACTCGTGATGCGAGGATCCGGGTTCGAACCCCACAGTGGTGGTCGGCTGAAGTTGGTTTTCTGTGGTTCCCAACTTCAAGGCGCAAATGCGAGCCGATCTCCCCGTTAAAAAGTCTCGCCACAGAGAGCAACAGTCCTACAACGGTAAATCATTCAACCATAACACTTCACTCACAGTTAGAAAAACTGGGGGCAGATGACAGCACTACACATAACAGGCATTACACAGAAACAAACTTTACGTTAGGTTGCACTACACGTACACGCACATTCCCGCATGTACCGATTCGTTGGGGGTTCCACTGGGGGTGGGGTGTGGTGTAGCAGTAGTAGGTAGGGCCTCCAAAGGATGGCTCGGGGATCCATGATGTTCTTAAGTCAGCCACCTCGTTGGGCAATTTGCCTGTTGTGGCGTCGTATTTGTATTTGTATTTGTATTATATTTCTAATAGTTGAGAAGAAAATGTGGTTCTAAAAATTTCAATCAAAACCACAGCCATTTTTTTTTTCTAAATCTTGTGTTTCTTCCTTGCAAATAATTAATCAATCGATGATGATATGGTAGTTCTATACGGCATTATATTTATTTGAGTTTTTTCACTTGTAATGTTTTCAAAAGAAAGAAGAAATGAAATAGTTTTATCGTTGATTGGGGAATTAAAAGTGTGTTTCTGAAAATAAAAATCAGATTGTTTCGATATTTTTCAAAAGATAATGCAAACAGTAGAATGCAAAATAGTAAAATTGGGTAATATCGAATACCCACTTTTATTTTTTCAATTACTCTTATTTGAAACATAGTAGAGAGAAACCTGAAAAAACCTCTATTTCTATAAAACTCGGTTTTTTGTCTTTGCTCTGACAAGTGTATCGTATTTAAAAATAAATGTTATAACTATGAAAAAAAACTGCGCGAACAGAAGTGAAACTTCTATATGTTGTTTAATTTAACAACTAACTTCTAAACTAGTTGGTTTGCACAAGCTGAAATGAGATATAGAAATTTTCGATTCATAATATCGTGTCATTATGGATTGAATGAGCGTTTAATGCGCTAGGAAATTTCACGAAATTAAACTTACGAAATGATGCAAGTCGAAGCATGAGTTTGACGTCACTGATCTAGACAAAATTAATTGGAATTAAGAGGTGTGGGAAGTTTATATGCATTTGTGACTGATCCGCTGTAGGTTATATAGGGGATAAAATATAGGTTATATAGGGGATTAATATAGGTTATATAGTTATATAGGGGATTTCGAAAAATCTGAATACCAAGCTCACACACACCGGTCGTTTTTGCAAAATACGGTAGGTTCTTGAGAACCCATTTCAATCGCAGCTTTGACGCCACTGTTGGGATCCCTGATCTAACGCAAGGTCCTGAATCAAATGGAGAGCCAAAAAATTATAGGATTTCACTAATCCTGATCATGATGTGTGATTATTTTTTGGAAATTATTTCTTTCATAAATTCTGCATTTCCATCCTCTCATCAATTATTTGTTTTTGTTAATTTCTTATTTATTAATGAATTCCCGATTGTTTAATTCGTTAATTTTCAATTATTTCATCCTCCAATTTTTCCTATAATTTTCATAAATTTTGAATTTTTAATAAATACCGAATTATTACTTTAATAAGACAAAATTACCATTTGATCTGTTACTCCTTAAATTAATTTCCAGTTTTCATTATTTTTTTGTTTATTTTTTCCTCATACCCGTAAACGTAATTGTCATGTGATAATAGATGCGTTACCTGGTTACGTCTAATTTCACTGTACTGGCACTGGTTGATCCCCACTCCTATTTAACATAGTAAACGCTCCTCCCTCGTGGGAGCAAAGAAATAATCAGAAAAAACAGTACAGTAGAGTGTCTCGTTTATCCGATATTCCGTATTATCCGACATCCCGCCGCATAAAAAAGGGGGTTAAAATCAATCGGCAACAACTGCAAGCATAGGTGGGATACGGGGGGGGGGCGTGAGGGATCATCCCCCCTCAGCGTCAAAGGTGGAGTCGACTGATCTAATGTATATATGCATATATGAATTGACATCATCATCATCATCGTGCCCTTACAGCAATAATGGACGTGCCCGCCGCCCCCCCCCCCAGACTTACAAGTCTATCACCGCCTATGACTGCAAGTTGCGAGCGTAAGCGTAGTCTATTTTTGTAGCTTCCGACTCTACCGCAGCTAATCAGTTACCCCGACTGTGCAGTAGCGCGGCCGTCTACACTATGACTCATGTGTCTGTCATTCGCCCCCCCCCCAACTCACTCTCGCTGTCACAACTCACTACTCAGTACAGTGCAGTTAATCATTGCATGCGGATCGGTTTATCGCTTATTACACGCTTATGTGTATCGGTATGTGTTAATTTGACAAGTTACGTTGTTGTGTTGTTTAAAAGTTGAAATTCACGCAAGTATGGCTACGAAAAGAAAGAAAATTGTTGTATCGATGGAACAAAAACTTTATGCAATCAAGAGACTGGGCAAGGGAGATGCAATGCAGAAGTTATCAGATGACTTTGACGTAGGTAACAGTAGCAAACAGGAAAAAAAAATGAATTGAAATAAAAATGATGTGCATCGAGAGTTACGGAGTATGCATTAAAAAAAAACTGAAAAAATGTGACTATGAAAAAGTTATTGTGACTATTTCAGGGCCTATTTTACAGCAAAAGGTTTTGCATTTTCCTAATGAATTCAATGAAGAGGACCCAGATTTCACATCAAGTGCCGGTTGACTCGACAGATCGAAGAAACGCTACTGCGTCCGTTGAGACTATGTCCGTGAAAAACTATCATCCAATTTTGAAGAAATGGAATCATTCAAGAGAAAAGATTTCAGGAATTAATTGAAACTGCAACCCTAACGGGTGGTAATATATTTCACTGTGATGAGCCAGGCCTTAATTACAAAATGTTACTTAGTAAGAGTCTGGAAACGAGAAATGAAACGGCAGCCCCCGACTACAAGCGTAGTAAGGAAAGGCTAATAATTTTAACATTCAGTAATGTTACAGCAAACGTCAAAGTGGATCTTGCAATAATTTCAAAGTCCAAAAATCCTAGAGTCTTTAAAACAGTTTCAAAAAACGCTCTAAAATACTACAGTCAGAAAAACGCATGAATGGGCAGTCAAATATTTAAAGACTGTTTTTTTAAGGAATTCATTCTTTCAACAGAGTCGTTTTTGAAAGAAAGTAATTTGCTCAGAAAAGCAGCTTTGTTGCTAGATAATGCTTCAACGCACCCTGATTCAAAGGAGCTTCAAGATGGTGACATTAAGGCATTGGTTTCTGCCCCCTAATGCAACCACCATATTCCAACCTATGGATCAGAGCGTTTTGTAAACGATAAAAAGGAACTATCGCGGGAAACTACTGTCCACAGTGAAAGAAGAAATTGAAGAAGCACAAGACATGATTGAAAAATTGAAACGCATTAAGGTAGAGGATGTTGCTTATTGGGTGGCATAGGTCTGGGCTGACGTAAGGGCTCCAACAATAGCCAAATCATGAAAGAAGCTACTAGGCGATGGTGAAAGTATGGAAACGGAAAGCACAGATGAAACAGAACATTCTACTTTTAGTACAACATATCTGTAGATGTGAGAATGCATCTTTGCAAGAAATAGAAAGTTGAATGAAGGATGATGATAAGTATGAAATAACTAATGAATAAATTCTGGCTCTTATCAATTGCGATAGCAACGAAATTGAAGATCAAGCACCAACTGTTGAGCCTCTCAGAATTTCACATAACAACGGAGTAAAGGCTCTAGAAACTGAATTAAATGCATTGAGCAACAAGAAGAAGCTAAAAGAATCTACAAAATGATGCTGCAAAGATGGCGAGACTAGGCAGCGAAAAAACGGCACTCGTCAGGAGAAAGCAGACTACGATTAAAAATGTATTCAAATCATAACAGGATTGAACAGGTTTTATGTGTTCCCTATTTAACTTCCGAATATTCTGCAACTGTAAGTTCATTTTTTCAGTTAATTTTTTTTCTGTTGTTTTGTTGCAAAACATGATTATTAGGTTCGTAATGTGTAAAATTATAACATAGTTTGACGTTTAATAGGCTTTTTCTTAACACATCCCTATTATCCGACATTTTCGCGTATCTGACGTTTTGCCAGACAGTTTATATTGGATGAGCGAGACTCTACTGTAATACCCCGTAGTTAGGTAATAGATAGGACCGACGATAACCGCGTATTCGAATTCACGTATGTCGGAGTGCAATTTGTCATAAAAAACTCAAGTATTAGTTAATTGCAACCAAGATTTAAGAAATTTAACACCTAACAAGATTTAACACCTATATTATGCAGTTATTCCTGCATAACGTACTAAATGTAAGGTTAAGAGTTCTTTTTTTAATGGTGGCATCGTGATATCTACGTTCCTTTGTCGGCGCAATCAGGTTCTTCGAAAAGTTCATATTTCATGAAATCTGTGAAACGAACGTCATGTGTAATAACGCATAACGAACCGAATCTGAGGAAAACGGAGCTTTCATTTCGCTCAGATTCGTTTCGCTTTTCTTATCGGTGCTCTTTCCGTCACAAAATTTCCCTGCTATAGTTGCACTCAAAATTCTTTCGGAAAATGCAATAATGTTTGTGAAGCGCCAACTTATTTGAATGCACTCCCCTGACCTTGAGATATGGTAAAGAAGTAAGATATTTATTGACACCCTGTACTTGAAATTTTTCTTGCTGTTAGTGAGATTTCATTGCCTAATTTTTGTGTTTGGACGAGTGGAAGGTTTTGAGAAATGTAATTTAATCAAATATGGAAGTAATTGATTCTTATGTAATATGAATTTATAGTAGGATTATGAACCACACAATGGAAACTCTTAAAAAAAACCTTCGGTGGATTCTTTTCGGGAAAGCGTAATTAAGGCTTTAAGTAAGGGTTCTGGCTCAAGTGGCAAAACAATTTGGTATTTCAAGACAGTTCATGATTTTCAGACCCATGGTTAGTTATCTCGGGAACCTGTAAAAAGTAATTTCCTTTTCATAGGATCAAAAAAGGCAACAGACATGATGGACAATCCTCGAAATGTCCACTAGGGAAAAAACGTGATAAATTCAATTCGACACACGGACTGAATGTGAGTTTATCACTTTTGAAACATCGGCTGAACATTATAGGCTTGTTTGGTTGTTTTCCAAGCGAAAACAAAAACGTTATCACTTAATTACAGAAAGGCAAGGGAAGAGGGAGTCTGTATAAGTTAATAAACACTGTTGAAAAGCTGCCTGAGTACGCACGCACATGATATATTTGACAATAATCTAAAAATTAGGCAAATAAGATAGCATAAAATAAATAAAGCACTGCCCCGTTTACCCTGTTTCAGTAGAAAGCCATTCAGAGCTACCCTGCAAAGATAACCTGGAACTTAAATATCAATTATAGGTGGGGAAAAGCCTAATAAAGGTAGACTATATACGACTTTATCTTCCCAAAATAATGACGTTTATCGGTTATTTTATGATTTGTTTCAACTCCCTTTACCAGTTGCTGACAATTTCTAGAGTTTTCGGTAGTCATCATGTTAAATCAACTGGGACAGTGCTACATGATATTTGCTTTATCTGCATGTTGTGGTGAATTTTAGCTCCTCGAACTGTATTTAAAAGGAATTTGCTTGATAATATTTGTGATCGTACCTTCCCCTCAAACAATTTGAAGTTCTGGATATAAAAACTGAAAATTATTATTATTTTTCAATTTATAGTTAATTGTGTGTATGAAACACGGTTTATTTTATTGTCAAAGAAAAATAATCCGTTTTAGAAGCGTGACCGTTAGCAGTTATTGCATGCTAAATGAATGGTAACATTTGTTACTGCTACGAATTTCTTTGTTTAATTGATTTGCGTGTTTATTTCTTATTCGTTCGTCATGCAACTGTGAAGCGGGAATTCGAAACAAGCGCATCGGTTAAATTCATTTAACCGATCCCATGTTTCATTCAAACATGGAAATTGCAACGGAAATAGTTACAAGAGGGAATATCAATTAAGACAACCTCCCTCCATCTTGCTCTGATTCATGAAAGCCAGAGAAAACAGTTTGTCATACCTGCAAACTAGCCCTGGGAAGCCGTGCTTATACATCGATCCGTAAAGCAGACTTGATTGCTGCGCAGGAACTTTCGCAGCGATTATCCTGTTACAGAGCGAGTGTTCGAAACGAAAGCATATCCCCCTTCACAAGGTTAGCAGTTTCTGCATAACACATGCAAAACAATTTAATTCATTAATTACAAGATGATAAACGGAACGGAATGAACTCGGCACGACCGGAGGACTGAAATCGTCTTGTTCCTCTTGGAATTGATTGCATAATTGGCATGGTCGGAGCAACCTCCCGAAATTAGGTAACTGCAAACAACTGCGCTACTCCTGTAGACTGCTGCCTGCTTTTGTACGATCGATCCCATTATCACCGTTCTTGCAGTGGAATATGTGCGATTAATTAATAGAAAGAACGGTTTCTTAGCAGAGAGAGAATTACTAACATATATATATAAGTTTGGGTTAGGCACAATCATCCACATGGAAATCAAGCACGCAACACTTGTGCATGTTACTGTGTCTGTCTTTGTTATTTTTTGCCCTGTTTGAGTATATTCTGCAGTGAAATATACACGAGTGCCAATAAATAAGGTTTATTATAGCATTTATTCCATAGACATTAACGTTATACACGCATTATCTATACTTCCATCCATCATGAAATTAATTATTACCAATCTTGCAAAAATAGAATACTATTTTACATACCAGCATACTAGCAATATTAAGAAGAATGTCATTCATTCTCACTATAATTATTTTCAGATTCATAATGTTCAGGAAGTGATTTATTTCTTCAAAGTAATAGTAATGCAATTCAATTGATCGTTTTGTGGTCATGTAATGCCAATTATACTACTAAGACTTAACCTCTTCAAACTTGAGTCAAAACTAACCATTGATTTTTTTCGACTGATTTGTGTTTATTGCATGTCAAAATGCCCTTTTAATAGAGAAAACTATGTTGAGAAAATTAAATTATTTATTTATTTAGTTCAATATCTTTACCTGGACCATACCATTTGAGTTAGGTACCCTCATATATACGCATGCTTCAAATCTTAACTTGAAAAATGATCATTTTAAACCCATTAAAAATTAAGGTGCACATATGTGTACCTATGGAGCCAAGAAGTTATACCGAATAGAAATAAAATTTTAAACCCAAACGGCTTTGATGTCTGTTATGGAAACGGAAAATTAAAAATGTGATGTATTTTTCCCGTATAGATTCGTGGAATGACAAACGAGTTTGTATCTAGGTATTCATAATTTTGATTAAATTGTCCTGCTTTGGAAAAAGGGTATTTGTGTGAAATGTATACGCTGTAGTGGATGTTGATACGCGCTCTGCAGCTTCTACATAGTAGTAGAATGGAGGATAAAAAGATGTAATTCGAATTCTTAGTGCATCCTACACATATTCAATTGGATTTATACCCACTGGATATGCAAGTTTACATTTGCAGGGTATTTTCATTTTCAAGAAACTCTTAGGTAAAGCACCATGAGAACGAATATAATTGATTACAAAAAATTAACACCTAAGACACTCTGTAAAATACACAATGAGGATCAGGAATATTAACGTTCTATCTCTCAGAAGTTATATATTTACTAGTAAAAAAGCGCAATTCCAAGTGGCCTCTCAAAACAATGTCTGCCCATACCATGATTACACCATTTTTGAATCTGTTTTTAGATGATTTTATTGCAAAAGTATAGACTGCGTTGCTCAATCCCCGATGATAATGCGTCTAAACCAAAATTGAGACACGTAAGTAGAAAGAAGTCGGCTCCAGTCATTGCTGTTCCAATCACGATGAACCGTGCATCAATGTATCGGGTGTTTTTCGCAATGGAGTCTTCAGCACACATATTAATGAATCAATCAATTTAACTCATCTACATCGCATATAAGGCATGGAAGTACAGGGCAGTTTCGAAATTTTGTTTTACATAGCTAGTGTAAATGGAAAAGGATCAAGGAGAAATAGTTATCAATAAACAATGACAAATGACTTGTCTAGCTCGGTGATCCCTACTTGATATATAGCATTAACAGCTGGATGGTAAATGAATGTAGTCTTGGTCTTCTATCATATAGATTCCTATTATGAAGCCTATTACTCATGGTGTACCGAAATATTTGAACTCCTGTTGCTTTGACGAAGAACGCTTTTGCAATCTATGAATGAGTCATTCGTCTATCACTATTTTTGCCGCTGTGGTGGTCGAGTGGTTATAGTGACGGACTCGCGATGCGAGGATCCGGGTTCGAACCCCACAGTGGTGGTCGGCTGAAGTTGGTTTTCTGTGGTTCCCAACTTCAAGGCGCAAATGCGAGCCGATCTCCCCGTTAAAAAGTCTCGCCACAGAGAGCAACAGTCCTACAACGATAAATCATTCAATCATAACACTTCACTCACAGTTAAAAAAACTGGTGGCAGATGGCAGCACTACCTACACATAACAAGCATTACAGAGAAACAACAAAAACTTCACGTCAGGTTTCACTACACGTACATGCACATTCCCACATGTACCGATTCGTTGGGGGGTTCCGCGGGGGGGTGTAGTAGTAGTAGTAGTAGTAGGTAGGGCCTCCAAAAAATGGCTCGGGGATCCATGATGTTCTTAAGTCAGTCACCTCGTTGGGCAATTTGCCTGTTGTGACGTTGTATTTGTATTTGTATATTATACATTGCTGCCAATAAATTGTTTGGATACATCACCTGCATACCTGAATTCTTTTCGTATTCTGGAGAGGATGGCATATTGGGTAACTTCAGATCTTTGCATATCTGTATATGGGTTTTGTCGTTTCCATCAGCCAGTTGTACGTAATTTTTGTTTTGCAATTCTGTAAATGATTTGGTAAGACATTTTCATACATGCACAAACATTCTATCGTTATTTTTGATTCTTCCCATCCTATTTTTAAGCATTGTTCTCCAATTTATTTCAATGCTTCAAACGGCAACGGGTGCACAAATCTGCATATTTCTGACAGATTGCTATAACTTTCATCGCATTGCCATTTTCTTGAGGATCAACCGATTATTTATAACTTCATTCAATAATATTAGAGCTGTGCTCATTTTCATGTTTTCCCTCTTAAAATTGATCTTACCAGTGTGTATAGATAAGTCAGATAAGTCATATATTATGCAGTATTTTCATGCAATAAATTCTACATGCTAGGCTGGCCATAAATAAGCGAGCCTGTTCAGAGAATTTTGCAACATTTACTAATAGTCATACTGATACAAAATCAGTACACATTCTATTCAAAGCATGCGCTCAACGATTCTGCGCAATAATAAAACTGTTTACAAATCACTCGATATAAAAATCACTCATCCAGCTGTGTACACAGACGTTAAGAATATAATGATATAAATCATTTGTTTTACATACAAAATCTCACGTTTCGGTGAGTCGTGATCTCGTTCGATTTGTTCTAAATTATAAATTTGTATCATTCACATGTGACGAAGTTTATTGTTCAACCTCTGAATTGAGACATCCCCTACATATCAACTCGTGTCGCGATGCATTGAGAAACAGTATTTTATGTAGAACTATAACCCCAATATACAACTTTTTAGTTCAGCTGATGCTGCAATCATTTCCTGATGCACCACATCCTTGAAAAACCCTAAAACAAAAAGTAAATTCATTTAAATCTACACAGTATGGGGAATATGCTCATTGAGTCCATGTATATGTTCAAATTTTTGAACGATTAAAATTTTGTATAGATCTGACTACAGCAAAATTCCTCTTTTGCGGACGACAGCGGGCAAAAAAATCATCCATAAAAGAAGAGTGTCAATTCGATCAGGTTTTTGAAATGCATATATTTGGCATACAAGGGAAGATTTCATTTGACCATGAAACAGGGTGTCAGCATCTCAGGGATGACCGTTAATATGGATTTTACTGTGTTTGTTAAAGCTGCAAAATATTCTGAATTGCCTATCTTATCCGCCCCACCCCTATATTACATACAGCATATCATAATAACTTTATTTCTTCAAACATTTATATTTTTTGTAGTGGTATTTATTCATTAAAAAAAACTAAAAATATCTTTGTTTTTTCCTATCTAGTGACCTTCTTGCCTTCATAGTCACAAACGAGACTAAAGCTGTACAGACGAGAAAAATGAAACTCACCAACATATTCACATTTGTAGGTGAGATATTACTAATAAATGTATTTACTTTTGAATGATGAACTGGTTTTTATTAGTGGAACGAGTGATGTATTGGTGAAGTAAATTAAAAAAAACATCTGTATATATTGAGGAGAAAAAACAGCCTTTTTACTTCGTACGAGAAATAAAATTCCGTACAACGTCAAACCTTGAAATGTTATTTCATCATTATTTATCAGTATTCATTGGTATAATAATATAGTTATGAAGAGAGATTTATTGATGTTTTTTTTACTTTTTGATCTTAAATTATTTCGTCGAATTTTGACTGTTTTCCAAGTTTGTTGCAAATTATGCTGTTTTATACAAAATTAATTTCTTTTTTCACAGGTGGGTAATTTTTCTCATTAAAGCCTAAACACACTTAGTATCCCAGGGCTATGTGATAGCCCTTGACATATCCATGAAGTTCCCTATAAAGATGACAGTTGCATTAGTCGTATACATTTTAATTTTGATATTTTCCACTCAAAAGTTTCCCTCTTATATTATATCAAGTTTGTTCACCAATTTAAGAACACGAGCTCTGCTTCTCATTCTTTCCTATGGAGAGTTTGAAGGAACGATTAAAGTGTTACTATTTATTTCAAGCACTTGATATATATATTTTTTGAATTTCGTGGATATAATTTATACAATTTAATGAGAGCTTTTGAAATTTTAGTTGTTGATTATTTACGTTCGATTTACAACTTCCATAACCTGTAACTTTGTTCAAAAATAACTTGCATTTATTCATAATTCATGCCATCAAATTGCCTGAGATCATTTTAATGACAATCATCTCGTTAAAGCTCAACAGCGCCACGATGTGAATACAAAGATTCAACACATTTCAACAAGAAGAAATCTTGTCTTGTGAGAATCTTAGAAAAGTGTCTTGTTTAAGACACTTCAACAAGAAGAAATCTTAAAAAAACATATAGTTTTGAGAGAAAAGCATTTTAATTTAAAAACTTAGCATAGATTATATTTGCCAGCACCTGACATCAGCATAGATTTAAAATACATTCGATGCAGGTAGAACTAAAATTCGAAAGTTGTGTGTGTGTTTTAGACGCAGAAAATTTCGAAGTATTTAAAAATTTAAAAACGCGTGCTTTTGGAAATTTTCGTGAGCCAACCTCCTTAATAATACAGTAAAACATATTTAAATTGTTCTCAAATTTTCGTATACTAAAACTGTCATTAATTTGCCATATTATAGTCATTTTCCGCCAACATACTAGCAAGGGAACCCCTTGCAGAAGGATACCAAGCATACAAAACTTATAATAGGCAATAACAGTATTTGAATTGCCTGTATTGTCATTCACATCATGTATAACAGTCCTCATAGGCCTATTTGTGAAACCGTGTATAAATTGCTGCACAGCGATCAGAATTCCTTCACAAATGTAGTAAGGAATCTCCTTGCAGTAGAATCTCAGACATGCGCAGCTTTCCTCTACAATCAGACACACATTTTTAAGTGTTTAAATATTATTTTGAGTTAATCTTCTCTGTTGTGTGCGTGTGAAGGATCGCCGTTATTTTAAACATTTTTTTTCTCTTTTTCCTTTTTTTTCTTCTATCATATGTGTTTATTGTTATTTATTGTGTTTATTTATTATATGTGTTACGGTAAATGTGATGAATCGGTTACTATGCATACTTACCAATCCTCTTATAAATTTGAGAAATTCATCACTGTTTCCAGCGAATATGTATAACATCCAAGCGTTGTTGGTAAATTTGATAAATAGTTGAAATTTATCACCTTTATCTTTGATTATGCATACTATTCTAATCGTACGTATTTAAATATATCGAATTATGCATAATATCCAAACTTTCGAAAGGGACCGTTCAAGTATTACGTCAGCAAATTTTTAGCCCTTTTTGACCCCTCCCCCCTTGT